>NC_041709.1:10235832-10450832 GCF_900700375.1 Denticeps clupeoides
CGAGCAGGAAATTAATCAGTCGCTCAGACAAAAATTATCTCCAGCATCAGCAAAGCCGCTGACGGTGCTGCACTCCAGACACTGGAGGACTGGGGTAGAGCTGCACCTGTTCAATAGCAGACGGCAGAGACACGTCTGCCATCCAAAAGCGCGTAAAACTGAATGGAAATGGAAACCATGGCCTGTGGCTTTTTTTATAATTTTGGTAGGCTGCTGCGTTTGCAGTGTTTCTGTATAACCACTTATCGGTTTTCTGCGCACATCACCATCTGTGTTTGAAACATCTGCTATCTGGTTGTATTGACGGTTTGGAAAGGAAGCTTTGGACCCATGTTTTCTTTATTTCCCCCCGTGAATGTTCTACATTTTTTTCATTCAACTCTCTTCTTCATTGTCCCCCCCTGATACAGATTTCTATGCAAAATACTCTTTCCTGTATTTTTATCCTCACATCCAGCCTGAGGGCATTGTCTGTCAGACAGAATTAGTTCAACCCACACAAAAGTGGCTTAACAGAAATGATTTCCATTGATGTTCACAGTTATGACGAACAGGCTATTTAACAATTCATAAAATTGTGTGTTATTAAAAAACATGCTTTTAAACACCATAATATAGCAAAAGTCAACATATGTATAATTCAAAATGTGAGATTGCACAGGTCATGCTCCCAGACTGAACAATATTAGAGAGCTGCAAAATAAACCTCAGCAAATTTGAAAGGTGCCCAACAGTTGCTCATAGACGAGGATAAGCTGAACAAGAATATAGCATCTTTTTCTAAAGCTGGGATGTATGACGCATACATTTGAGGATTTATGTGGATGATAGCATTGAAACTGCCGACAGGGTCACAAGTCTGCACCGACAGGAGGGATGGCTCTGACACCAGCCTCTGACACCTACTGTCTTCAGCCTCAGTAGCATTCCACTTTCCTACACTATATTCGTTTTTGTATTGTGACAGGAATATATTTCATTTCATACTGCTCCCTACCCCCCAGCAAGTGGACCAGAGGGATCTACGGACTGAGAATTTTATTAAGCTCCCAACAAATTCCCAAGGTTAAGAGATTTAAGGCAAGACGTGGCCCTTAGGAATACATTCCTGTTTCCCATCACAGGGTTCTCCATCTCAACTCAGACCTACTGTATCTGTGATTTGACTTTTCTTCTGAAAATGGCTTCTGATGTGTAAAGAAAATCAAATTCAGAGGGAAGCTGTCATGTTCTGTTTGGTATAAGTGTGTGTTGCATGTCGGCACTGTGGACTCAATGTAGTTAAAGCAAATCAGGGTCAAAGTTGCTTCTTTCCTTTGGCTGCATTGGCCACAGTGGGTGGTCATGATGAAAGAGCTTGTGAATGTCAGTCATTGGAAACACAGACAGAACAAATGTCCTGTAGAACAAAGGCAAGGCTTATTAAAAGCATGTTGTGTTGTTTGATGGCTCTATGTTGGAGCCCCATATACCAGCCACACATTAAACACACTCTGCACATGTGATTGGTAGAGGTGTGAACCTTCACTGGTCTCACAATTCGATTCGATTATGATTGCATCCCATCAATTTTTCTACATTACTTCACATGATGTTTTCAAAAACGTCAGTGAGCGCAGACTGAACCCTGTTTTTTTTGTTCCTGCTTGTTGGAACAAATGAAAAGCGTCCAGACAGGCATTCGGCACCAGCGTACGTCAGCTGCACGTTCCAATGAAGTGAAATAAATTCTTAAAAGGTTCAGAGGACATTCATTTTAAAAATTTTCATGTGGATGAGACCAAGCGGTACTGTACTATCCGGAGCAGCACTGTACTCAGATCAGGCAGCCACAGTCACTACCGGCACTACTTTTTCACCAGAATGTTTATACCAGCACCAGAAAATGCTCCAAACAATCTCCCTTGACCTTATCCCTTTTATATATAACATCATAAATGGTTTGCTTATATCTGGCCATGTGCCAACTGCCTTCCAATTCTAAAGAAACCCACTCATCCTGCAGACATCAACAACTACCGAACAGTGTCTCTTCTCTCATTTCTTTCTAAAGACATGAGCGCTGTGTCTACAATCAGGTGTGATTTTATCTGTCTGGATTTTATCCATCAGATCACTGTATCGATGCAGAATCGCCCATGTCTGTATTGCAGTCCATCGATTGTGAGATTTATTTCAACACCCTTAATCAGTGGGAGTGGTCATGTCGAGTGGGCCAAATCCAACATGAAGCCTGTTGGGTGGTGCAGGGTAGCCTACTACCTTTTTTTGTGTGAATATGCCTTAGTTCGGGGCTTCGGTTCTCCTTTCCTTTACCATTATTGCAGCAAAGCATTGCAAAAATACATGTTTTTTACTGACAGTGAATCTTCTTTGTTTGCTCCTGGACCAAGACTAGAGCGAGACAACGTGCCATCTGCACTGCTTGGCTCAAACTGTGACTACTAGCAACTGTATTGCCTCACAAGGCATGTGTCCTGGCTTTGTTAGCTTTTCGGGTCCTTTGGTTTGCTGCAGGCCAGCCCCGGCCTCGTGCACAGCTGGACGCTCACTCCAGCTGCTGGACATTTTGCTTGGTCTTGTGCATGACAGCAGGGGTGATTGATTTTCTCCTACAGCGCAGACTGTGACTGACTGGAAAAAGCACCCTTCCCCTCTGCCTCCATTCCAGTGCTGTGGTCCCTGGAGCTCTGTGTCGGGGCTACCTCTCTTTCATTCTTCATCCATCTCTCTCTCACTCTCACTCTCCGCAGGTCTGATACTCTTGCCACTTGTGACAGTGTGGGATGCTGTAATGGACATAGAGCAAGCCAGGAGGAGATCTGAACTGGACAGCCTTAGTGTGACAGAGCCACCTGTGAGCAGCAGACCTGTTTGGTGATGGAGACACTCTGACAGCTACTCATTTCTCAGGATAAACACACACATACACACGGCACATAGGTTCTTGGTGAGTCCGATGGGATGTCTAGTTTAATCAGAGTGCAATCTGGTCTGGCTGGAACGCACTTAAGGCAGTTTTTTTTAAAAAGCAGGTAGTGGGAATAAGCTCTAGAGATACACCAACAGCAGTGATGTAACACAGGAGCAGAGCAATGAAACAAACAATACAATGACTGTCTGTTTCTTAGCTGTGGATTTGACCCTGCAAATATATAAAAAAAAATGGTTTCTAATAGTCAGTCAATCAGAAGTAACAAAGACGTAATGTAGTTTTGAAGATAAGTAGTGTCTGTGTTATTCAAATTAACCAAATTGCGAGTGTGTCCAAAAATGATGTGCAATCATTCTGTCAACTGTGCTCTTTTTAATTTGGATGTAAAAATATATTTACCGGTAAAGTTAGTTAGATGGTGAGCCTGCTAGTTTTTACCAGATAAGACCAATTTGACAACCAAAGTTGTGTTTCTATGTTGGTCCAACTGAACAAGATAAATGCAGCTTTCAAAATTATGTTTTTTTCTGTTTTTTTTTAATACAGCAGGGTGAATCCTGCCCCCTTATTAAATTAGTAAGCAATAACATTTGCTATTGCTTTAACATGCAATCATATAAACCTACTACAGCTAACAATTTTACATTTATTAATTTCCAAAACACCTAGAAGGCCATGTTTTTATGACTTTAGTAATCACGCTTCCCTTCAGCTGCTCCCAGTAGGGATTGCCACAGCAGATCAATCGGTCTGGCTGTCCGCACAATTTACATGCCAAAAGTTTACAAGAGACACAACCGTCCTCATTTACCCGTGCTTGGGAATGTGATTAAGTCTAATTTTAGCAGGTCATTTGTATGTAAATATAATCAATCTGCACACAGTAGTAGGTACATTTGCCTTGGTGGAAGTGCTTAGCAGTTTTTGCCTGTGTTAACAAAGCTCATCTGGTGATAATGCTAGATTGGACCTGGTGCTTCTGTGCCGCTTGTTGAAGTGAATACTCATTTCTCACAAAGCCTGATATTCATTTGTCCTCTTTTGTGTGTCTTTTCATCTCTGACTTTTTAAAATCCTTTTCATGACCACATCATGATAACTCACCATTAGCCTCCCAGTATTTGAATTATAAAGATCAGTCATCTAATTATATTTGTCAGGAATCATGGCATAGCAGGAAAGTAGGGACAAATTGCACAACACAATAAATACAAGGGATTTAATAAAAGACAAAAACGGCACAGAGTTACAACAGGCAATAAAAAAATCAATGACTGGACAAGGATAAGACACAGCAAGGATACATCAAGTCTTATTATAACAGGTGCACACAATTAGGAAATCAGGGACACACACAAGGAGCACAAAACTCTGGTCTGGAATGTGAACTAAAGCACACCGGAAAGTCAAGGATATGACACAATGTCTAGTTTTCTGTGATCTTTCAGTGCCAAATCCTCATCCATGACTTTCAAATCTCACACCACTCCTTCCTCACCAAAACATTGGCTGCAAATAAGGTTTTTCTCTCAACACAGACCTCTTTCAGCAAACATTTATGATGCATCGGGATTCTTTACAGAGCCAGACCTTCTGTTTTCAGGCGGTCTGCCCTGTTGTTATTCCTGACCTTTTGCCTTGTCTTTCAGACTCTTAGATCACATTTTGGATATTTATTTTTGCCTGAAGCTCATTTTTGACCTTTGTCTGTGGACTGGATTTTGTTATTATAAACTGTCTCTTGTATTAAACCCCTTGTTCCCCTTGAAGTTGCTCTGTAGTTCCTGTTTATCACAGAGTCATGTCATCAAACCCCATACCTGTAATGACATAATACTGCAATGAGTCACATAAGACTGCCATTACTGTCGTTTCCTAAAAATCGTTTTGATTTCATTGCAATTAAATTTGTAAAAGCTATTGACCTGGCAATGCATTGATGGCTGCAATTAAGGCCTTTAAAAATATTTTTTTTTTTCATTACAAATATCATAAATAGCAGTTGTTTTATTTTGCACAAAAAGAGGACAACCTAAAAATAAACAAATAAATAAATGACTAAAATAAATAAATAAATGTATTTATCTGTGCAACCTTGTTTTTGCTTTTAGTCTTTTCATGCATAAGTATAGTCAGATGCAGTCTCCTTTTTAACCCAGCTATAAATGTGTCTCAAGCTGTAGAGCATTGATCATATGACATTAAATAAGACAATAAATAATCAGTCTTCTGATAATTTTTTGCATGTGCTGTAGTCTTTATAGGGTCAGACCTGCTTTCCACCATTGGTACTTTTTACACACCAACAGGGGAATTTAAAAGTGAATGAACATTGAAATTGGCACTGTGGTAGAGGAAGTGCAGGATTCTGGAAGTGTCACCACATGTGATGTTTATTGGAAAACTAGAGGGGGACACGCCCAGGGCGCCAAGTGAAGTGAAGCAGTGGGTTAAAAGATGAGGGAGTACAGAGAAAATTAAGCAAGTAACAGCATGCATTCCTATGGAGTTAAACTTAAAGGAGCCTGGTTAACCTAAATATGTCTGCCCTAGTATGAGGCACTGATGAATTAATTAAGATTAATTCTCTCAGTGTGATCCTGTGTTATGACTGTAATAGCAGCCCTTTCTAATTAGTTGAGAATGTACATAAATTATTTACATTTTGGTTACACAAGGAATATTGTTACTTGTCTCAAATAACTTTCAGCCCCACCATGGGTCTGACCCACCTCAAAAGCAGGGTTACAGCCTTTTACCTTTACACCTTCTCACCACTGGTGAGACTGATGGGTTTCATATATTTGGTGTAGCATCTTGTGGCCATTAGTGGCTGCCACGTCTTTGCGCCCTTCAGTTGATTTTCTGTTAATTTCTAGATATTATATTACATCACAAAGCACTCACAAGGTCAGGGAACTGCTTCATTAGAACAAGGTATGCAGTCAGTATGTTTGACTCAGGGAAGAGGACACCCTCTGCATAGTCCAATATGCTGCTTTTATTTAAACAACCATGCAGTACTGATTGGGAATGGGACACAAGCTCAGGCAAACAAGACAAATAGACAAGAAGACATACAGCGCTAAACCTCACTGTAAAACATGAACACCGGCTAAACTTAAAAAGTAAACTTAAGACATTTAAGTTATCTATTACATGTAATATTTTAGCATTGATGTCATGTAAATAAACAGGTTACAGCAGGTTTGTCTGGTTATTTACATGATGTCAATACTAAAATATTAGATGTAACAGTTCACTTAATTTTTTTTTGTTTAGCCATTGTTCAGTTTTTTGTGTATATATATATAGTAACAATGTCTCATCAACTCTCTCACTTTCTCTCCACCACTCTCATGCTCCTTACCAATTAATGTATTAGCATATAGGTGACTGGCATTCCGCACTGCTATCCATAGAGCTAAGCAACCATTTTCAGTGCAAAGCTCTTAACAATGATAATAGGCTATGCGTCCAGGTGTCCTCCATACAATAGCTCCTCTTATTGGTCCTCATTCAGGTCCCCAGCAGGCAATTCTCCTGCACAAATTTCCCTCTAGTGCTCTCAAAAAGAGAGCAACCTCTTTCACAAAGCAATGGAATGAGTAGTGGGATTATATTTTGATTTCTGTCATGTTTCTATGGGACTTTTCCTTTGTGTCGTCAACAGTCCACAAAGCACATAATAATTGGCAATAACAGGGGTGTTCTTATAGTAGAGCGTTCTTTTCAGTAAAAAGAAATGCAGGTTTCAGGCTAATAATTTTGTTATATTATAATCTAACATTATAATGTTAATATTGAAGTATCTTTCATATATAATATGTACAGATGATGTAATATGTTACAATGTTTTGCAATGATTTGCAGACTTCTGACATGTACTTTACTATACTGATGAAAATGGTGGCGCTTGATGCAGGTTTGAGAATGTATGTGTGTGTGTGTGTGTGTTTTCACTGAAATGGATCAATGCTGAAGAGTCAAACCTCAGTAAATGTGTGAGCCAGATAAATTTTACCGGAGGGGGGATGCATAGGTTAGAATGCAGAGCCTGTTGAACAGTGATGGAAGACAGATGGAGAGCATGTTGAAGCTTCTGAGATCTCTACTTGGCAAGAACAGGACCAGAAACATCCATATCACTTAGGACAGATTTAAGAATTCATCACTTTAAGAGCCTGGATATATAAATGCACTATTAATTTATTTGAATTAGATGGGCTTTGCTAGATGGCGCCATTATTCAACAATTCTTTACCTGAGGGGTGGAGTGTGAAAGAGATGGGACCACAGCTTCACTGCCAAGGGGCCGCTTCTGTTAAATACTTCATTTATAACCAGGATGTCTCCTTACAGATCGCATTAATACTTCATGTAGTGAAGACTGTTGGAGAGAAGCCTTATGCAAACACCTGCACACAAGCCAACAAGCTATTCTCAGTTTTACTGCTACTGAATCATGCACGCATGCACAAACGAATGCTTTATTTATGTTGTGAGGAACAAGGTAATAACTATGGAACAATTCAATTATTACTGTAAAAATGATAACCCTATCTCAGATGCTTACCTAATCTATTGCTATTCAGTTTTTAAATGGAAGCATGTCTTCCGATGTATTTTTCTTTCAGGTACACTTCCACCAACACCTACACACCATATCCATAATTATTATACACAGCAACACAGTCAGCACACTAAGCAATTAATGCATGAAACTTCACGCAAACAACAACAAGCACAAAGACAGATCACAGACACACCGTCCAACATTTTTAATGAAATGCAGCAGCATTGTAATAATGCACACACATATATATATATGTGTTCACAAATCACACAGAGCCATATAAAGACACAGCACTGAGCGTGAGATAAACGGCCAGTGCACACGTGGGGCTGAGTGTGAGCTGAATGTAATTGGCTGTGCAGGTCGCGGATGAGTCTGAATGATTATTCATCTCAAGCTGTGATGGGTCACCCCTCCCCACTCCCCTGTGGTCACCGCTGCTTTCACCACCATTTGTCTGCCAGGCTTACCGACCTTTATGAACATGCCCGGAGCCTAAATTGCACTGGCCCTGAGCATGTGTGTTTTGTATCCATATTTTATTGAACATCAAACGTCCTCACAGAGACATGAAAGCATGAAATTTCTGTGTTGTTAATAGTCCCTCCTAGGAAAAATGCATTTTACCATAGTTCTTGGATGTATGTGCCCTGCATAGAGATTAAGTGTGTGCGCATTACTGCATATGTGGGGGTTTTTTTATATATTGAAGTTGTGCACATTGGTGTGTGTGTGTGTGTGTTAATAATCTGTTTTTGTTGTAGGTTTGATGTATAGATTGGTAGTGTGTATGTGTGTAGTTCTGTGTGTTGTGTGTGCGCTCGTTGTATCTGCTGAAATCAGCAGACTCTGTCTGAACCTTCTGTCTCCTCCTTTAGCACAATGTCCCTCTCATTAGCCTGCATCACAGACTCTGTCTGCTGAGGTGTCTTCTGCGTTCCTCCCCTCACTGTATTATAAACACCCTCCTGACCCGTGGACCACACTCTTCACACACAGATGTGGAAAACACACAGCCTCATCACACACAATGTGCTCCAACACAAGAGCGTGATGCTGCATTCGTTCTACTGGGGGACAGTGCGCTAATGGTCTCCTGATGACTCGGGTCCAAATTCGGTTTAAAAAAACCCTAGCCCTGCACCCAAGATGTCTGTTTCACCCTCCTCCCTATATTAAAAAGGGCAAGCTGTCATTCTTCGACAAGAGAATGTAAAACTCAGACACCCACGCTCACCAGCCCACACACAAACAGCGTATCATTTACTCTCCACCCGGCCTTCCGTAATTGTCCCCCCCGAAAGTGTTTGTGCTGCATTTCTGCATGGCTTCCTCTATTACCTTCCACTCGGCTACAAGGCTCTCCTGGGAGTCTGCCAGGGGTCTTAGATTGGATCCCTCTTCCTCTGTCCCTTGGGAGCGGAGAGGCGATGGGGCACTGAAGGTGGTGGAGGA
This sequence comes from Denticeps clupeoides, assembly GCF_900700375.1. Classification (NCBI taxonomy): domain Eukaryota; kingdom Metazoa; phylum Chordata; class Actinopteri; order Clupeiformes; family Denticipitidae; genus Denticeps; species Denticeps clupeoides. Next base: position 10,244,799 of record NC_041709.1, read on the forward strand.
GGGTATCTACAAGAATATCTGCTCCCATGAGATTTGTCAGCCTCCCACTGAGTCGTTAGAGTGCCATCGGCATAACAACACGTGTCCGACCTGTGCAGGGTCCCTCCGATCGCACCCTGATGCCTTCATTTCATTTCCACTCGTGCCGGTTGTGCCAGATTTGACTGGAGTGCATTTTAGTTAACACACGAAGGAGACTGCGGCTCTCATCATCAGCGCTGTGGAACAGGGTCGGGTGAATGCAAAGCTTGGTTAAAAATAAGGTGTAATCCTGCCCTTATCATTCGGCCTCCAGCTGTGACTGCAATGGAGGTTTTTTTTTTTCCACGAGATTTCACCATCATCACTGGCCTCAGTACCTGCTGCTTCACGGGGGGCTTGCAAGATACCTGATAGATTTTTCATTGCGTCCATGAAATTGTGGAAAACCTAACCACACTACACAGATCACATGCCTTACATTACCACCACTCATATACAGAATTTAATCAATCAAAGTCTGCAGTGCTGAAGTCCATATTAGTCAGCAGGTTTAGTGAGAAAGTCAGTACACAATTGCATTCTCTCCCATTCGCTGACATTTTAATGTTCGCGTGAGCTGAAGCAGTTTCTTTCTCTCTGAACTCAGTACTTCAGCCCAACTCACCAGACCCATATTTCAGGATACGATGCACATGAAGATGTGAGCGAAAAATGGGGAAATTTTTTGATGTGGTTGCTCCCTTCTTGCCCGTTTAGAATGAAGCTTCACTGCAGACGAAGTGAAAGTGCAGTGATTGTCATTGTGAAACACTGCAGCACAGCACACGGTGACACAATGAAAGGTGTCCTCTCCTTTTAACCATCACCCTTGTTGAGCAGTGGGCAGCCATGACAGGTGCCCAGGGATAAAATCTTTGGTGGTGATGGGATACTGTGCTGCACCTTAGTGTGGGTATCATTACAAGACACAGGTTTATGTCATCCAGAGAGCCGTCAGTCATCACCACGCCTTTTAATCTTTGTTTAGGAAAAATGGATTTTCTGGTTTTTGGAATGAAAGTTTAGGTGGGTAGTTAGTTTTTCCTCTCCAATATACAGTTAACTAGCAATTAGTATTTTCTTGTTTGCATGAATTCTGCAAATCCAGAGAACAGACTTAGAGAACAAGCTTCACATTTATCACCAGCAAAATGCAGCATAATAATCACCCAACCATATGTTTTACAAATTGTTTGTGCGTGTGCAAGACAGGTGGGCTGCACTCTGTGTGGGCGTTCCTACTGTACAAGGGAATGTGCGTCCGCTCGTACAGTAAATATTCTGCGCGTTTGGCCGCCGCCATGTTAATGAGCGGGAGCCGGCGCACTGACTCCTGGCCTGAGTGGGAGTTGCCGGCAAATGCATCACACCTGTCAGGACAGGAGTTGCCAGCGGTCTGGCAGACCAGCGCACACTAATTGATTGTCCTCCTCTGCATCTTCCGTTGGAAATTTGTTTCCAGGAAATCCATCATAAACAACTGTCCATCCCGCTGTGTGCACCAACAGGGCTGTGATGAACACAGACACACATTCCCAGAAAAGAGAAGCGATGGACGGAGGAAGGTGGTGAGGGTTCATTCTGCCTCCCTACCCCAGCACTAAAATAAAAAAAGCCTTAGGTTTAAACACTCGTCAGAACTGTAGCTACGTCTCTGTCCTTTTCAAAATCAATCATTCCAGTGCTGCTCTCCAATATTTCACGACCTGAAATTTTGATGAGGCAAGGGCACCTCAGCAAAATATTCCAAAACCGGCCAGCAGGCAATAAGACTCCTCTATCAATCACCAGTGACAGCCACTCCACTCATTAAGAGCTTTTCCAAATGGCCCCGTTGATAAGCTGCCTCAGTATAGGAGCACTTGTCACATACAGGGCGCCGGCTTCATATACTCAATCCTGCCTGAACGATAATGCTGCAGTGAGGCAACATGATCCAAATAAACATCTACAAAGCAGAAGCTACACGGAAAGGAGAAAGTCTCTCTTGCCTTCTCGCTGTTTAATTCACGGGCTGAAATTTAAATATGTGCTGGTAAGCAGGCGCGTTTCTGCATTCAGAAAGACACGTTTCCACCAGGCACCTTTAAATGTCAAACAAGACGAACTGCGTATTCTGGTAATAACAAACGAGAGCTGGGATTTCCTCCTGCCCCGCGCTATTGATTTCCCCATTTTTATCAAATTTATGGTTATGGCCAAAAAATTGATTCTGTCTCTGCACATTGGCAGAGGGAATAATAAAACAATCTCCATAGATTTGCCAATCCCGGAGAAGGGTGGCGTTATACGTGTTTTTTGCTGCTTTAAGAATAAGATGAGTATAAGCCTCACTGCTGGCTCACATCCTTGTTTGTCTGTGGCCTTTTGAAGGGAAGTTGTCACTTTGCAGGAAATGAGTCGCTGTCACTAGACACTAGATATTTCAAACTGCAGGTTTTCTTTGGTGATGCCTTTTAGGTTCGGGGGGCCTGGTTGTGAGGACTATGGATAAATGAGTATAAATGAGGGTAAATGCAGCCGGGACCCACACAGCTGAAGTAACCATTTAAACTCTGAAAAATAAAAAAACATCATCTGATCAATTAATTTAACATATTTCATGATCTTCTTCAGCCGGCAGCAAAAAAAAAAATGATCTGACCTAAAATAAAGAATAAAAAAATGCAAGCGGATAAAATCAATTGTCTTGATTTTGAAATCTTGAAATCTTTCAAAGGGATTAGTCTTGAAAGGCAGATTAAAATTTTATTGAAAATAAACTGGTACCTGATCAAATATCTGATGATGTTAATAAAGTGAGTGAATATTTTTGGCCTTTTTGTCATTATTGGAACTAGACGGTTATTTTTTCTGGTCAGGCAGATTAAATGACGAGGTAAGACTGGCAGGGAAAGGAAACCAATTCCCCCACACATGCCACTGCTAATGGTCAGAGTAAATGGCAGCATTTCACGTGAGGCATGCATGCGATGCAGCGTGCAACATTGTCTGCATATCAATGGCCTGCTCATGAATAATATATGGTGGGTGGGGGGTATCTGCTGCATTTGATTTTCGGTGGATTTACACCATTACTGTAAGTGCAAATGGATTCTTTATTCAGGCTCATGGGAAATAAACAATGGCATTTATTTGTGTGCACATTTGAGCTCCTTAAAGGGTGTAGCACAGTGGCGCACCAATTTAAAAAAGCGTAGGGAAAAAACGTATGTGCGTGTGTCACATTTCTCATTGCCACGCATTTGAAGTGATGTGTGTATGATTTTATATTTACTGTGTGCATGCTTGTTTTCATTATGACAACTCAAATAACAGGAGTGGCAGTGCTGAGATCTGAAGCAATTCTGACCCTTCCCAGTTCAGTTTTATAGAGGGGGTGGGGGACGAGGGGGTGGTAATGCAGTGACTCCAACATTATTCGTTTGTGACAAATACCTGCCATGGGCCGCAAATAAATCCTCTCCACGTCGGTTTGGAACTCCCAGAACGCCTGTTACTGGGATGCTCTGTGGATCCAGCAGTGGTTGCTCATTGTACAACTGGTGGTAATGTGGATCAATACTCTGCTGAAGGGGCTGGGGTGGTCCCTGCTCTTCCAGGTCTCATCGCTCTCTTCGTTGCGGAGAAGGAGCACTAATGATGCACAGAGGTCCAGTCAAAAGTACGGTAAGGACTCGCATAGATCAATGTCATAAATCGTCCCTGCTTCTTTCTGAGGGCCCATCGACAGCGTCACAGCACATTATGCACAAACGTCGTTCCAGATAGGAACAGACTGCTGGGTCTGGCTGACGTCTCCAAAAGCCTGGAAAAAATTCTGATTGAGTTTGGATGAGATGGAGTTGTAAGATCAATGGCATCTCTTTCTCCTCCTCCTCCTCCCGCTCTCTCTCTCTCTTTTCCCCCCTCCTCGTTTTTGTTGAAGGCCATCAGGCGTGGAAGATGAATTACCTTGAAATTATTTCCAAATCCTTGTCTCCGCCAGGCTTGGAAACCATCAGGCTTTTAGATTTAGCTGACATGACGGCTTCAAAAGATCACACAGTTGTGACATATAGACTTTGCTGGGCGATTACAGTATATTTTGCATAATCGTACGTTAAACACACATTCATTCTACTATAACGCCACTTCATTTCTTTTAAAGCAGCAAAGCAATACTGTGCACCTGGTTTGGGATTAGGATATTAAACCCCCAAAACCCTGTATTCAAGTCCTGTTTGAATAACTGGACATATAGATTAGATGTGGAATGGTTGCCATGGAAATCTGGAGGTAATAGGTTTGGCTGGCGCAACGTAAGTCTCTCCAGCCGCCTGGGAGAGGATGATAAGTGACACGATTCGCGTTTTGAAGAGCCCAGTATGGAGCCTTGTGCATGGGCTTTCTCAGGCCTGCTGTCACCTGGCGGTTAGTGCATTTTAATCGTCAGTCTCATGCTTCAAACTGAGATACAGGCAAGCTGGGGTTGGAGCACAAACCCAGCATCCCGGCATAAATAAATCAAACACAATTGCGCATCAGGCCAGTTGCTGCTGCTTCAAATATGCAGAGTGGCAGGAATTCAATCTGCCTCACGGTCCTTCACAGAGAGTGAAAGCATGGCTATTACTGCATACTTGACAATAAAAAAAAAGAAAAAAGGTGTTTGTCTGGTGCCCTAGGTTCAACACAGAGATTAATGTTTGGGTAGAGTTAAAGTTTGCCAAAATGATCTAATTCAATGAAAACAGGTGGTGATAAATAGCTGCAATCCCTGTTTCCAGTTCCTGTTCAGAGAGTCCCTCAAAAGTTCAGACTGAGGTTGAGGTTGAAGTTTATTTTCATATGTACAAAGTATAGCGTACAGAGCACAATGAAATTCTTACTTGAAAACCTCTCCCACGTAGACAGAACATTGAACATGATACATAGAAGACAAAGTGCAGCAGCAATAAATAAATAAGTCACAGAAGGGTGAATATATCTAAGTTGCATAAAAAAAAGTGATTGTGCATAATTTAAGTGACAGTGTAGTGCATATGTGTTATGTGTTAGCCTGATGGCACTGGGGTGAAAACTGTTCCTGAATCGTGATGTGCGTGTGTGAATTGTCCTGAGTCTCTTGCCTGATGGCAGGAAAGTAAAAAGTGCCAGCGCAGGATGGCTGGAGTCCTTCAGAATGCTCTTTGTTTTCCTGAGACAGCGCATGGTGTAAATGTCCATTATTGCTGGGAGTGGTGTGCCTGTGATCCTCTGAGCTGCAGAGCTTTCCTGTCCTGAGCAGTACAACTGCCGTACCAGGATGAAATACTGCCCGTGAGGATGGGCCCCACAGCGCACCTGTAGAAGCTGGAAAGATGTACTGCGTTGGCCTGCTGCTTTGTAGTCTAACATTTCTATTATTCTTTATTTTTTTAAAAAGCTGGATATATTCGAAGCTCACATGCAATTTCTAATGTCATATCAAGTATGTCTCTGGGATTTACTGAAATAAACCAATAAACATATGTTCTGTTGGTTTTGCATGTAATCGTGGTTCTATGACTGAGTAGAAGACCACAAGGGCAATGCTGAAAGCACTAGTGGAATGTGCTTGCATCTTCACTTCATCAAGAATTAAATAAAAAAAAGAATTCACCTTATGTCAGGATTGACTGCAGCTGTGCTAATCACCGGTGGCCAATCCTGACTGCGCATATTTCCGCCCCTTCGAAAGGGACGACATTTTCGTGGACACTCTGCACGAACTTGACCTGGTTTTGTTTCAAGTGTATTTTGAGTTCTGGCAATCGCTACACGCCTACGGGTTTGTTTACGTTCTTCATTTAAGTTAAATCGTTTTCGGCCACCGCGCCATTCTTTATTTGTGTTTATTGTTTATTTAATAATAAAGAACCCTTCCCAGAATGTCATACCTCTGCGCTTCCTTCCCCCGTAAGTCCGTAGTCGTGACACCTTATGACTATATAATGTCTATAGTTGTTTTTGTCGGCCTGACTTGTAGTCTAATCTTTGCCTACAGCTATTCTTATTCTTATTCTTTAAAAGTCTTAGTCACATCCATACTCATTTAGTCAAGTTTCAGTCAAATGTTTTTTGTCATATTTTAGTCAGAATTATCCATGACTATTTTAGTCTAGTTTTAGTCAATGAGAATTGTATTTTAGTAATGCAACTCTTACCCAATCAAAACAATACAAGAACCTAGTAGAACAGACAAAAGCAACAAATCATGATATAATAATGCGATTAACATGAAACAAAATAATATCTTGTTTCGTTTTTCTCCATGAAACATTTTATTATAAATTTTATTTTTGAGGCCATCCATGATGTGTCAATTTCCTCTATGACCCAATGTGAGGAAAACCCCTGCTTCTCTGGAATGACTTTAGTCACAGGAAGCCCAATAGAACGACTGCTGATGCTGCTGTAAGCTTCCCCATCATGTTTCCCACATGGAAGTGGCCAAGCCCTGTTACAGCTTATTCAGGGGATGCAGCAGAAACAAGCCAATCATTCAGCCGGTTCAGCCAGAAAAAAGCCAATCACGGTCACTGGAATCAGAACGTGAGCACGTTGAACCTCAGTGCGGTGGAACACAAGGAGGCAGGTAAGTTCCCTCTGACTTAATCTGCGACCCCCGACGGCCCCGGAGAGGATACGGTACACTGCCGGTACTCAGTCACCAGGGAAGGGTCCAGGATGAAGTGACTCAGTATCCAAGATCGCTCCTCCGGTCCGTAGCCGGTCCAGTGCACCAAATACTGAACCCCCCGACCCCTGCGCGGAGAGTCAATGATGCGCTCAACCGTGTAAGCTGGTCCCCTGTCGACGATACGTGGCGGCAGCGGGTCCGGAGCCGACGGATGAACCGATGATCGGACGAATGGCTTCAGCTTGCTGACGTGGAATATAGGATGGACACGGATAGTAGGAGGTAGCTGGAGATGGTAGATGAGGGGGGTGATCCGGCTGAGGATCCGAAACACAGGGGCAGTGGTGGCCTAGTGGTTAAGGAAGCGGCCCCGTAATCAGAAGGTTGCTGGTTCGAATCCCAATCTGCCAAGGTACCACTGAGGTGCCACTGAGCAAAGCACCGTCCCCACACACTGCTCCCCGGGCGCCTGTCATGGCTGCCCACTGCTCACTCAGGGTGATGGGTTAAATGCAGAGGACAAATTTCACTGTGTGCTGTGCTGCTGTGTATCACGTGTGACAATCACTTCACTTTCACTTTTTAACACGCTATTCTCCAGACATTTCGGCAGCCACATATCATCTGACGGGCCGAAGGGACCCCTCCTGGGGGCACCTGGTGAGCGAAGATGGCGGGTTGAAAACCAGAACAGATTTCTAATGGACTATGGCCAGTGGCGGAGGAGATTATGGGCCAGCTCTGCACAAAGGAGAAAACTGGGCCAGGTGCGTTGATGTTCTGACGCAAAGCACCGCAGGTATTGTCCCAGCAGTTGGTTGGCTCTCTCCACCTGGCCATTGGTCTGAGCCAGAGGAGAGTTTGCAGGTGGATCCAATGAGGTGGCAGAAAGCCTTCCACACAGCTGAGACAAACTGGGGTCCCCGATCAGAGACAATGTCCTGGGGGAACCCATGGCAACGGACGATGTGTTGAAGCACGAGGTCGGCAGTTGTGGCTGAGGACGGTAGACCGGGCCAAGGTGAAGTCCAAGGTGAGGTGGGTCCAGGGACGAAGAGGAATAGGAAGAGGACGCAGGGGACCAACAGCTGGAGTGTTGGGAGTCTTGGCCCAGGCACAGACGTCGCAGGCGTCAACGTAGGCCTGTACATCCCGCCGTAACAAAGTCCACCAGAATGCCCGGCAAATGAAGGAGAGGGTCTGTTGATGTCCTGGATGGCCGGAGAGTAGAGAGGAATGGCCCCAGTGCAGCACATCAGATCGGCAGGTGTTGGGGACGTACAAGCACCCTGGTGGGGTGTTAGCCGGGCCAGGGTCTGACGTCTGGGCAGCCCGGACCTTAGTCTTCAGGGACCACCGGAGAGGACCTAGGATGTGGTGGTTGGGAAAATGGGCTCGAGATCGGACGATTGGGAATCGGGAGCATGCAGTCGGGACAGTGTGTCGGTCGCTGTGTAGGAGTGCACTTTCGTGAGAAGAAGCAACACGGGTGCAATTCCCGGTCCGGACCGCATTGAGAGAAGACAGCGCCAGCACCCACCTCTGACGTGTCCACTTCTACCACAAACGGTAGTGAAGGATCTGGATGTTGAAGAATAGGAGCGGTGGTGAAACGACAGCACAGGGACCTCTGAGTGGCCTCTGTGGTCAGGTGAAATGGGTGTGTCGAAGGCTTGGTGAGAGCAGTAAGGGGTGCTGCAACTGTACTGTAGCCAAGGATGAAGCGATGATAGAAATTCGCAAACCCAAGAAACCATTGTAGCTGTTTCAGCGTTGTGGGTAGGGGCCACGATGCCACATCTTCCAGCTTCTTGGGCTCCATGGCCACTCCCTGGGGCAAGATGGTAAAACCCAGGAACGTTGTGGAGCGCTGGTGGAAGGCGCATTTTTCCAATTTACAGTATAGTCGGTGGGTGAGCAATTTCTTCAGGACTGCTCTCACATGTTGGATGTGGGATTCCAAGGTGGGCGAGTATATAAGAACATCATCCAGGTAGGCATACACCCACCTTCCCAGCATGTCCTGGATAGCATTATTAATTAACTGCTGAAAGATGGCTGGTGCATTGCACAGTCCAAAGGGGATGACCAAGGACTTGAAGTGGCCAGTGGGGGTGATAAAGGCTGTATTCCACTCGTTGCCCTCTCAGATGCGGATGAGGTTATAGGCCGAGCAATGCGCTCCCCACTCCAACACCACTCTCCTGATGACCAGGAGAGATGTGGTTCATGGAGAGACAGCCAGGGGAAACTGAGGAGGAGTGGTGAGGTGATGATGGTGGTAATAAAAAACTGGATTTTTTGATGAAGTAGGCATGTTCTAGATGAGGGTGGGCACTGAACTGGCCATAAATCTAACCGCATTAGTTTGAACTTTTCCTGTAATAGCTGTCGTTATACCAAGTGGCATTAGGGCGCCGATAGCGCTGAAAATCTTTGCCCAAACTCCTGACGAGTTTTTATGCTGGCTAGCGTAGCAAATGAGCGGTCATGTACGGCAAGCAGTCAGTCAACAAATAAAGTTGAACTGTCAGGACCCAATCAGTAAAGCAGAAAGTCAGACCACAGCAGTCATGGACAGATCTCCTGTGCTGCCAGTCAATATGAAGAAAAATATTATTATTATGTGATGGAAAGAGGCTCTATTTTATACATGCATTTTCATTCTTTTGTACATTTACATTTATGGCATTTATCAGACACACTTATCCAGAGCGACTTACAACCAGTAGTTACAGGGACAGTCTCCCTGGAGCAACTTAGGGTTAAGTGTCTTGCTCAGGGACACAATGGTAGTAAGCGGGATTTGAACCTGGGTCTTCTGGTTCATAGGCGAGTGTGTTACCCACTAGGCTACTACCACCCCTTTTTACTGCTAGATATAAAGAAACAGATCACATCATTAAACATGCATACTTTAAATACACAAAATGCACATATCTCAAACATTATTTTCCTATTGTGACCATTAACAAGTAATGGATGATTACCTGGGAGCAGTCTTTTGCAGTGTAGGAGATTTGTCCTTGACTCTGTGTTACTGATTGTGTGAATATGAATGTAAAGGCTTTTTTATGTTTATGTCTGAAATGTATGCATATGATGTCTGTCAAGTATTAAAAGCTAAAAAGTTTTCCCTCCCCTGCTCTAGATCTATTGTCACAAACCAATCTCGACATGTAGCACCGCCACTGTGTGCAGCATCCGGAACTAAAGGTTCCGGATGTGCAGCATCCGGAAATAAAGGTTCGCCTGAGCTCACCAATTTTCTTTGGAACTAGAAAGCAAACAGAGAAAAATCTGAACTTCTGAGTGAACTGCTGGTTCGACCAACTATGTGCCCCTTTTTTGCGCAACAACTTGCGAACTTCCTCTGCCAAGGCCTCTACCTGATCTGAGTGGTGAATCACTATGTATGGTAACCCTGAATGCATGGGAGGCCAGAACTACAGGTGATAACCGGCTGTAAGTGTTGCCAGTTGTCTGGTGGAAGGAAAGGATACATGTGGGTTTGAGCTGCCAAAACCATCTAATAAGTATTTAATTGTTGCGACTATTTGACATGCTCCAATACAAATTGGGTTCTCAATACATATTCTTGATAAGCTATTTTAATCAAGACACTAAATTTGTTTTGGCAACACTAAGCTCAAGGCCCTGTCTACTCACTCATAATGCTTATTGATCTCTGCAACATGCTATGCTATGCAAATATCCCCTTACATTATTAAGTGGGCTTTAAAGCACTTGAAATTTAAAACAGTCTCACTGTGACTACTTATAATATACTCCCCTATTAAAAAGCAGTTGGATTGCTTATGTTTAAATGAATCTTTGTTCGAATGACCCTAATTAGGTAATGGGTGCTGAGTGAGTGAGAGTGTTTCAGCATCAATGCTAGATGAAGGATTGCTCCTATCAGACTCTAAGGCCACCAAAAATTGAACCAAGCATTTTGGTGTGCTGCTGGACACTCCTTGGGTGGAATGAAGTAGGTGTCAGTGAACTTATGCCCAGAGCAATGCCTAGCAAAAGCATTACATTTTGCATTAATGTGTCTTTGCATCTTTAATTTGTCTTTACAACTTTCCAGAATTTTGATTAATGTAATCAATGTGTAATCAATGTGTAATCAAGGTGTTTATTGCCACATGTGACCATGTGTTTCTTGGTGCCGGTCCCAAGCCTGGGTAAATGGAGAGGGTTGTATCAGGAAGGGCATTTAGCATAAAACTTTTGCCAAGGTTTTATGTGGAGAACCAGTTGGTCCGCTGTGATGACCCCTAATGGGAGAAGCAGAAAGAAGACAATGACATTTTCTGCTCATGATCTCATGGCCATTCAGTTTTTGCAACCATCAGTTACCAGTATAGTCATGTATCATGGCATCCTTTGCATCACCTGTGAATATTTGCAGGAGATTCTATATAGTCACTGTGCACCAAATTGATCAAATCTGATGTATACTATACAGCCACTTTACAAAGCAGAACATTATTTGCAAGATGCGCATCTAAGCACTTCCTCTTAATTCAGCATCCTCATTAATGCTTAACCATGAATATGCATTTGCTCTTTTCAATAAGATGTCATATTTTTTTATTTTTCTTCTGATGAAGGGAGTTACTTTACATTATGTTTACACTTATGGCTACCCCATGTTTGGCTATGTAGGCCAGCACCACTATTTTGAATCTGATGCGGGAGTGGAGGGAGCATAGCAGTGGGATGGTGTGATAAAATTTGGGAAGGTTGAAAACCAGTTGTGCGACTGCATTCTGTATTAGTTGTAGAGGCCAAATGAGGTAGACCTGGAGTTACAGGGAGGGAGTTACAATTGAATATTAGTTTGGTTTTGATGGAATTTAGTTCTAGATGATGAGTCCTGAGGGACACCATGAATCAGATGTGGATCCTTTTCAAGTCACTTGGTAAGACTGCTCATCAAGGTAGGAAGCAAACCACTGCAATGCTGAGCCCTGAAATCCAAGTCTCTTCAGGATGGACAGAAGAGTCTTGTGATTAACTGTATCAAATGCTTCAGAGAGGTCGAGCAGAATAAGAACAGATGAGAATTTTGCTGATCTGACCGCATGTAGTTTCTCAGAAACAGCCAGAAGGGCCTTCTCAGTAGAATTACATTGATGCCAGACTGGTTAGGATCTAGGAGGTTGTTCCAAGACAAATGAAGTGATTGCTGACTGTAGACACAGTGCTCAAGGACTTTAGAAATAAATGAGAGAAGAGACACTATTCATGAACAGATACCTGGAAATGGTTAAAATGTGAACATCATGTCTCTGGGTGTTGTGAGTATTTCTGCAGCTGGGCCCACTTTTAAAAAAGATTGCATGCTCCATTTTTCGACAACTGTGTGTGTTGGTGTGCACTCAAGTTGATTTTGCATCTCTATTGCGGCCAAGCCCAGCCTGTGTTAGTGTGTTTGAGAAGGTATGTATGTGCATAATCAAGCAGATGTTATTTTGGGTAAATCCATCAAATCGTGTCTGTGAAACGTGTCCGTACACTTAGCAATGATCTGACCAGGGACGCATCTGGTGTACTCATGATATGAAGTGTCACCTATTGGCAGGCAGCTACTGTCTCCCCATTGCAGCTGCACTTGTCAACTCAGCTTTATCTCTTGCTAGTCCTGTTCAATATATGATGACACAGGGGGAGAAGGGGCTCAGGAGAAAAATGCACTTGAATGATTTATGATTTGAAATGGAGGTTCTGGGGACATGAGACGAGGGGTTGGGGAGGCAGGTGGGCAAAGGATGCTGGCAATTAGGTGGAGAGAAGTTGACTGCTGTTTATATCCACCCACTTGTTGTTTTATTCTTTCTTTATGCAATCACAATGAACAACTCAAGCTGGTGTGGCAGAAGGATGTACATTTGTCATGATGGCTGGATATGGCTGATGGTTTAATACATGGTAGACAGGACAAGGGGAATATCACCAAACAATGGCCCGATGGCAAACAGGGTAGCTTTATACAATTATACACAGGTGATAACAATCAGGAAACACAATAACACAGGACCAACATGAAACTCCGGTCCGAACTCCAGACCCGGAAAGTCCATGCATGGAATCTGGAACACCACCAGACATGGAACCATAGGGCTGGTATCCTCGACCGTCTGGAAAACCAATCAGGCGCGTCAGGACCCTGCGGAACATGAAGCCAACACTGGCCAGGGACAAGGGACTGGCTCGCAGCAAACCACAGCTCTTTGGATCTCAGCAGGGCACCGTCGGCTGCGTCCAAATACGGTCGGGTCATACGCACGACGTCACGAGACAGGGGTTTCATACATGGTAGATAGGACAAGGGAAACATCACCAAACAATGACCCGACCGGTGAACAGACACAAATGGGGCAGGTTTATACATTCAGACACATGTAATAACACAGGACCAACCTGAATCTCCGGTCTGAACTCCGGAGTTGCCCCTGCTGGACCGGATCATGACAACATTGTTAACCAGCCATTTAAAATGCATTTTTAAAGGAACAAGAGGTTGAGTTTAACGTGTCCATCTTATAATATTACTTGTCACTTGCCATGTGTCAAAAGCAGCCCAGCATTAGCTAGGTTACCAGGTCTCTTTGTTTGTGAGGATTTTTTAGCCACTGAATTCCAAAAGCACAGCATTTATAGATTAAAATCTCTGACAGTTTCACATGTATGTTTGTTGACTAAAACAGCCATGCATTTAGCAACACCTTTGTGTTTCTTTGCATGTGTGAGGTAGTGGTAGTAGCCTCGTGGGTAACACACTTGCCTATGAGCCAGGTTCAAATCCCACTTACTTCCATTGTGTCCCTGAGCAAGTAATTTAACCCTAAATTGCTCCGGGGGGGAACACTGTCCCTGTAACTACTAATTGTAAGTCGCTCTGGATAAGGGCATCTGATAAATTCTGCAAATGTAAATGTAAATGTAGGTAGTGACAGTGGTGAGTTTAAATCATCCCATATGAGCAAGTAGGGTGATGCTGTGAGGTTCACAAATGGTTACGCTCCCGCTGGTCTAGGTCGGGGAGAGAACAAGATAGGAGTGTTGGGTCAGCAGGAGGAAGAGGTCAAACAAATAAAGACACAAGTTTAGATGAACTCAACGCAAACACATTCACAAAACTGGGCAATGCACTGAATGAAAGCAAAAACACACCACCACTAGGCACCACCAAGGACGACAGACAGAAATGCGGGTAATTCATGATACCTCAACCCCGCCCCACTTTACTGCGTACAAACTTCTGGTAGGCCGAGGTCGACGTTATTTCTCATCATTGGAACTGGGGAGGGGAACCTGAAACAAATCCAAAACAACAGTCCACACGCAGCGGGTGCAGTGGCACCACACATGAAGACACTTAACACAATACTCTATACCTGAGAAATTCCTAAACAAAACTGAAAGTCACTTGAGAAGGACACAAATGTGATTGAATAGAAACAGTTTTAACAGATGAAGGAACACAACACAGAAATAAGGAAGGGAGCAAGGCCTCAATAGGCAAAAACCTTGTGCTGTCCTCTGATGTTTGCAGAGCAAAGTGACAATCCACAGATCAACTAGAGTGATGTTGAAGATAGTTTTTATATTTTTCTCAGGTATATTTCATCTATAGGTTCCACCGGAAATATAGTGCCCTGTTTGTAATAGACATATCACTTGGGTCATGTTTGTTGAAGACACATTTACAGGATTTACAGAAATAAATGGAAATAAATAAGAAAAGACAGCTTCCTTGTTACCTTGGAGAGGAATAACTAATTACCGCAGGCCCACTGTGTTTGAGTGTCATTATTTCTGTCACCAAGAGGAGGAACCTTAATTATATTATTTATGAGCAGAGCCTGTGGCAATGATTGACAGCTCTCACACATCCTGCTTCCTCATTTAAATCTGTTGCTATTAATGCGTCAGGAGAACGTAGTAGCATAAGTGGTGCTGTCAGTAGTATGCTTGTTTCAGCCCACAATCATGCACAAATGCACCAAATAAACACAAAAAATAATTCAAATGCCATGACAACAAACTTAGATAAGCATGTCAGATCCTGAGTCCCCGGGTGTGTGTGCAGACATAGCGATCTTGAGGGATGCCTGCCTGGTTCTCATGCCTTTCATAGACCCTGCCTCCTTCTGCTTCCGGTTGGCCAGGTGTGGTCTGTGCTCCCCCTCTTGGCCCAGTGGCGGACCGGCCATTAGGCCAACTGTTTACAAGACTGGCTGTTCTTCCTGAAATATCAAATTTAGATCCACACAATATGGCAGAAACTATGTCTCCCCCTTTCATGCTGTATTACTCATTTTTAATGGCACCATCAGTACATTTCAAATGCCATCTCTGTTGTACACAGGACCATGCCTGCTACCAAAAGAATTCTTGCAAATCAGGTTTTTCCTTACATCTCTGTGTGACGTAGCACAAATATATCCTGTCATTTTGAAAATATACCAGAAGAGATAACAGGTCCAGTTGCACCCAATTCCTTTGAACTGGCTGTGGTTGGGGAACCACTGAAGAATCAGCACCACAGACAGCTCCTCATTTACTAACTACATTTGATTAATGTAATAACTACATGGGACAAAGATATGAAATGGGTGTCTGGAAGTGAAAGGGACATGAAGTGGTTTTAACGGCATCACTGCTGTGATATGTATCTATACTAAAATGCAGGTATTACACTGCTGTATAATTTGTTAATAATTGGTTTATACTAACTTGCTGTCATAGGTAATGGTGACGGGCAACACTGGTAATACAAAGAGCTCAGCTGTGTAATTCCTGTCAACATAAGTTAGTCTGTGTTCAAAATGACAAGTGAAAGGACTTTTGACAATTTCTACTTACCCACCTTTTTTTCTTGATTTTTTTTTTAAGATGGATGTGCCATTTTTCATTAAACATGTTGAATGCATCCCTGACAGGTGATGGTTTGAAGGCAACAAAACAAAGACATACATCATTCTGGACAGCATACCTGTCACAATATGAGCCTCTGAGGCAAAAGTGCAAGACATCATTTTCACATATATTGACAAAGCAGGCGTTAAATGCACAGCACAGCCTCCAAAATGAAAACAAAAGGTTCTGCTGTAGAAGTAGACATATTAGAGGCTGAAATACGACAGCTCATTAATACAATTCAAGAGTGCTCGGGTTCTGCTATTCATGTGGATCTCAGAATATCAGGTGTTCAGGATTTTGCAGGGTTTGGGACGGCCCTGAATTCAGCATTCACCCCTTAGTCGTGCAGTCATTGATTAGGTATTTATCTCGGGTCCGGGTTGATGGCAGCATGGGTTTGTGCTGGGGTGGCTGATGGGGGGTGGAGAGCAACTCATCATTTCTGCACCCATTTCCACTCTTTCTGCCTGGATGGCTGTGACATGCACACGGCTTGCCTCGTAATGAGGAGAGCCCACATGTCCAGACAGACTAATGTGCATCTGATCGTTTCATATCGAAATATATTTTGTTCAAGGGCTGTCATCAGAAAATAGAAGAATAATGGTTTGTACAGTTTCAGTCTGGATGGATGGATATAACATTTTGCACTAAAGCTGACTTTCAAGTGGATGACAATGCAGCCTGACAGGCAGACAGGAGGTGAACTGAAGAAAAAGGACACACTTTACTTCAGGACAGAGAAATAGCATATCCTGTTGACTGGAGACCAGAAGAAGGAATAAAAATAAACTTTTATTGTGTTTTTGCGCACGTAAAAGATGCAGCAGTAGTCTCGTCCCAAAAGCTCATTCATTGTCTGTCACCATGGTTTCATATGTATGGCATAGCTATAAAAAAAAAATCAAAGCACAGCTGCAGTCATTCATTTTAACATGAATTTTTGACAATTCATTAATTTTGACAACCCTCACTGTAAAATAATTTAAATTTTTTAATTTTGAAGTGCACTTCATATCAAGAACATTGTTGTGGATGAACAGTACACAACATCAGGGAGGCCACAAAGTGCACCCTCTGTAGGGTTGATATAGTGCCAGCGGATCATTGTAGCCCTGCAGAGGTGAGAAAATAAATTATGTGCAGACAGCTGAGGTGGAGGTGTGCTGTGATCGAGAGGTGGCTAATGGGTAGTTTTCCAGCGGCAAGTACAGCCTGACCTGGAGGGTCAAACCAATAATGAAAGCATCCTGGCCTTTATCTGCTCTGCCTGCCCTTAAGACCCGTCTGAGCTCTGCTCTCTCTCTCTCGGTCGGCCCTTTTGCCTCTGTTCTCTCTCTTTCCCCCGCTCTCTTTTCATCCTTCACTATCTGTGGCGGAGTGCTGTGTTTTCGCAGACCATGAAGAAATGGCTTAAGTACGTCAGACAAAGCTCAAACAAAATACCCTGTCAATCCCACACCTATTCTGGCGTCTCACATCTGTCAGGTCAGATATCAGGATGGGTGTCACACTTGAATCCGAGAGGAGTGGCAGTCACAGTTACAGAGTCACTACACAAGCTATCGGTAGTTACTGAAAAAACAAATCATTGCAAATGAATAATTGCTTTGTTCAGACTATAATGAAATGTTTCAATGACATGAGGTAGTCATGACAGAAGGTACATAGTAAGCAAATATATTCTGATATCATATTGATCACTTAAATTATATTTCTCAATTAATAACATAGGAGAGTTGATGAATTAATAATAGGAAAAAGCTCCACCTGCTTACATCAGATGAGTGTCATTTCTTATATCTGAGCATTTCTTATATTCTGAAATACTTATTTATGCACAATAAAATTATTTTTCATGTACAATTAAAAATTTAAGTGGAATTGTACAGGTTATAGATCACATTGACTGACATAGTTTTACTACTTACTATTAGGAAATCCAGTTTTTGTAGCATGGGTGTGCACACTTTTTATGCTAACTGTGCAAGTACACACTCACACAGGAGTACCGGCTGGATAGAGCACAAAACACACACGCTGCTGTTAAGGGTGTAATCTTTCTGAAGCAAAACAGTTCCATTGCGAACTTGCCTCCCAGCACTGTTTGTAAGGACAGAAGGCCATGTTGAATATGTTTATGTGTTTTCACTCTGATCTGTAGACAGCCTATGGTTTATCTACAGGGCACATTTAGTTCACCACGCAATGTTAACATTTCCATTACTGGAAAAAGGGATACTTGACAAAGGACAAATGCATTTGAAATTTTTCATAAATTATTCAGCAGATATTGTGCAAAATATCCAGAAATGTAGATCACAGCCAACTCTGTGTTTGAATAACTGTTATGAAACTACAACAAAACACAATTCACTTCTATCTTTTATTGTAGGTAAATGTGTGCTAGACACCAAAAAAAAAAAAAACATCATGTCACATGTATGAATATCTTGATACACTTCACCGTAAAGGCTAAATTGCACCATTATATCTGAAATGGAATCATTGGTGACCACAGTGAGGAGATGTGGCTTTTTGATTGACTTCTGAACCCCCTTTGACAGACACAGATCCTCCCCTGGGTGCATTTCAGTGACCCTTAAGAACACACTGGAACCTTCCCAGCTCCAGCCTCAACTCAGTTGTGTCATTGTGTCTCTGTGTGTACATCCATGTGTTAATTACAGTCTGTGCGTGTGTGTGTGTGTGCATCACACATGCATTTGAGTGCTAATTGCTGCTCTGTGCTTGATGTGTGTGTGTGTGTGTGTGTGTGTGTGTGTGTGTGTGTGTGTGTGTGTGTGTGTGTGTGTGTGTGTGTGTGTGTGTGTGTGTGTGATTTTTGTGGACATAATGAAATGAATCAAAGGAGTCAATATGACCTCTCAGTAGTCCACCATGGCCAGTGTGTGCAGACATCAGAATTAGCTCAGCAGGTCTGAAAGATGGTGCATCGGTGGCATGCTGGGTCATAAACTGGATGAACACATCTGTCCCTCCATCCCAGCACACCTACCTGTGTTGGGGTATAAGTCATGTCCATACTTCACAGACACTCCTGTTTTGTGGCCCAGCCTACTTTTAATCAGGACACAGGAACACTCTATATCTCCCAGGGGGTCCTTCCTGTTATATGGCCTCATATTAAAGGTGACATGCGGCACAGGGAGATTGTGCTGGCTGTGACCCTGAAAGCTACTGATAAGTGTGATGTTCACATGCTCACAACTCATTTCCCTTTACATAGAAGAGAATAAACAATGTGAGAGCTGAGTGATAGAGAGTGTGGATTATTTGAGATGCTGCAAACTAGAAAAAATTAAATGATTATATTGGGATCATAGTGAGTATGTTTCCAGTAAAGGCTTACTTCTCAGTTTATTCCCAGAGATGCCTCATGCACAAGAACTTATTTAATGAATACCATTCAATTAAGTAAATACAAAACATAAAAAATGCATTATACCTGTACTGTAAGTGTACCAGAATAAAATGAAAATTTAGCAACAATGTGCATATGAAAGTATCTGCTTCCTCCACAATATCTCAAGTGCCAGTCCTAAACTGAACAATAACCCCTAAAGTATGTATGAGATGTGAGCAGACCCAGGTTACCACTATTTCACTTGATATATACATTTTTTGGAACATTATAAATCTTGTTGTTTTACTATACAGTGTTTTGATCCTATTCCATTTTCAAGGTGCTCCACTTGGTTTTGCTATTCACAATACAGAAAAAATACTGGAAGAATGTTTCTATGCCGCTTTGCACACTTCCACCTCATTTCATCTATCAGTTCCTGCTCCAGGCTGGAAAGCAAAGAGTGGACATAGAATGGACTTCAGTCTCCAGAAGCAGGGCAGTCAACCTCTTCATATTAATGTACAGCAATTTGTTTTTTACTTTGTGCAGAACGTGTACAGTTCAGGTGAGCTACGTGGCTGAAATAAGTCAAATTGTCTGCTTCTGGGTTCCACTGAAATGCTTCAGTTTCCCCTCATCAACTTTGCTTCAAGGCTTGTGAAAGTGTTCTTTTTTCTTTCATTTTTTTTCAAAGAGAGCGGAAAATGGAAAAATAATGGTATATGCAGAGAAAGAGAGAGAAACATTTCAAATTACACTTAATAATGTTTAACATGCATTTAGACTGTGCAATTTGATTCCATTTTGGAGAGGAAAAATTGCCTTAGTGTGTCTTATCGTGCCTTTCATGTTCAGACACAATGATGCCACTCTGGCTCTCACCTAGTTTGAATATAAAAATGAGCCTTCCACAGAAAAATGCATGTGGAGACCCTGGCGGAAGGCGGGCAAAACACAGGTTTCTTTGGATGAGAGAATCGAAGGTGGGAGGATATCTTGAGAATCTTGAAAAGAGTATCTTGAAATCTGATTAAACTCGACTTTGCACACGCCGGCTCTTCGCCTGGGCAAGGGATTACTGGGCGACAGGGCCATGTCATGGAACAGACGGCCAGGAGCATTATGCTCTGGCTTTTGTTTGAGCCATGCTGTTGAGTTAAAGCCAGCTTAAACTTTGCTGCTTTTTCCTCATTACAGGCCTTACAGATGCCATCAGATAAGCAGTTGTGGCAGAACAGAGATAATATGGATTCACAGGGGAGTGAAAACCGTGTGTTTCTGCATCTACTTGCAGACATTCCAGTGTGCTCATGCTAGATTACTCGCTGTTCAATAAGATCAATACTGTTAAATGCAAACATTTGGTTACCAGGAGATTACTATATATAGTATACCAGTATCATCTATTTTAAAAAAAACATAAGAATACACAGCTCAATATCATACTTTTGTCTGGCGGTAACACATTTAAGGAGCATAATGGTTAAAGAGTGAATGAATTAAAGCAATTTTAAGAATCAAACAGCACAAGAGCAACATGTGAAAATTGCTGTTCTAGAAGGTGAATCCAGAGAGCTGAGAAGGGAGAGAGGAGAGCTTTCCCCCCCTTGCATTCATGAACGATTGCCGTTCTAATGTAATCATCGCTTAATGTCCACTCAATACGCTGCTTTGACATTATGTAAAGGGCCTTTACAATAAGACCAACAGAGTAGAAAAATGCAGCCAAGGCTAAATGACCCCCATCTCTTACAGTAAATCAAGGCTCATGAAACTGATCATATTCACTGTAGGTGTAATGACTTTCTCACTCTACAGGATTGTCCCGGTTGAGGACAAATGTGAAATGAAATGTATTAATCTATCTAGTCAAGCTGAATCCTCTCGCAGAAACCTCTGGGCATGAGGCAGGAACATCCCCTAGAGAGGACACTGGTCCTTCTCAATCGAATACATGCCATCGGCAATCACAAATTCACTATCCATGGATTTTGTGGAGCAGCCGGAAGGAAAGAACATGCAAACTTCTTTTGGAACTACTGCTCAGAAGGACTCAGGGGAAAAAAGATTCAGCTTTTAGTCAAGACATGAGAAAGCTGTTAATTGGCAATATTTTTAATCTGGCACTTAATGTAGATCAAGTGAATGAATCTGTATGAGGATGTATGAGGATGCATCCTGAGGATGCATGACCTTACACATTGGCCAGACCCCTTCAAGGCCAAACGGCTCATTTACTTTATCAAACCGTGTCACATCAGACCATTTGAGGTATGGGGTCTGTAGGGCCGCTGTTGTTGTGTTTGTTCAGAACATTTACTTTGCACAAGCCTAATAAATAATTGAAGAGTGACTAACAGCCTTCTGTGCACCAATTCATCACTGGTGGTAAGTGAATTTCTCCTGTCTTTGATGGGAATCTAGAAGGGTTCTATACTACAGCGGACGCTATTTAAGGTGGGTATCACTTTGTTTCAGGTTATCGTGGGCAAAGCCATTATGTTTTCACGTTCTAATAGAGGAACATTTTTAGTGCACAGCTGAAAGCACGTTCTATATGCGCCAGAATAGCTCATTTCTACTCATAGCAAGGAGAGTGTCGTGCTTAGTGCCAAGCATGAATATGAGGTGCACTGATGTGATTAAAATGGACCCTGAGTGCTCATCTACGGGGCCAGGGCTACCAGCACATTAGTAGCAGATTAAAACAGCCATTACAGCACTGATAATGAAGAGACACTTTAATTACTATTACTTGCAATGGTTACTTCACACCACTTTCGGCCTAAGGGAGTAATTTTGGTGAATGCGGTGGACTGCTTGCTGTTGTAAATAAGTGAATTGGGGGGCATTGTTTTGTGCCACTTTTTGTGTCAGATCTACTGTAATTAATCTTTTCTGTTTCATCTGAGGATGCATAAATAAAATTAGAACAATACTTATTTAATTATGATGGCTTTTTCTGTAAATCAACAGAAACTCTGATTAACAAAGTCAATGTAAAGTAAAACTTTTAAAACATTGATCATTCACAGTCGTTACTCATAACACTTCAGGGTTATTTAAAACCGGTTATTTTGAAACAACAATCAGAGGTGCCCTTAAAAGGTGCAATATATAGGATTAATCCAATTGTAAATGTATACTTCAACAAATAGGTAAGAATGTAATGTAAGAACCTATCATTTGCACATTGCACTTTTTTGCTATAATTTTTTTTAAAACCATCAAGCCTCAATTGGATCATTTGTGCAGTCTGCCTAATTTATGGTGGCATGTTGCTTCAGAACACAGTAGGGTTATTTTAAATGAGGTGTGGCTTGGTGTGCTTTTTTAAAAGCTGCATTCTACAGAGGAAAATGTTCTGTCACATCATGATGGATTATTTTTTTAAACAGAATTTTGTACATATTCATTGAAATATTTGATGTGTGATTTAGTTTTTATGTTTAGCTGCATTAATTACATACATACATGATTCAGTGTTATAATTAGCTTTAACTTGCGCATCTGCCTTTTAGAGGTGAAGTTCCATTCAGATTCATTACACATTATGCCCCCAGACACACCCCTTAATATAAGAATTACGACAACCTCTTTCCAAATTGCACTGGTGTGAAGTCTGTTTTTAACATAAAGGACTTGGACATGCACATAAATGTTTTTTTGTGCTTTTCATTATGCGTCAGACCATCAAATTAGGCCCCAGTTCACAGATTACCCTAAAAGTAACTGGTTGTCAAATCTTCCTATTTTTGGCCTTTTCAACAATCTGTTGTTGCAGACTGAACAAGGACAATGTTTAAAATATACAATAAATTTGCCTCGTAAAGGTTGCCAGAAACACAAAAGCAATTGCTGTCCAGAAGATGCGAAAAAGGCTATGAAAAAGTTATATAGTTATAACATGTCTGTAAAACCAAAAAACCATGAATATGCATAATGTAAAATTCTGAAACTCACGTTGGCACATTTGTCTTCTCAGATTATGGATTGAATGACATGTGATCAGCACCAGAACAAATCAGATTCATTCTCAGGTGACCATGCACACACCTGTGCTCTGTAACCATGCATAATGTACACTTACAATCAGTTTTATTAAATTATAACCTACATACCTGTGAAATGCCTAGCACTGACCCCTGCTGTAAGTGATAGCTGATAAAAGCGCATGTTATGGGCATATTTATGCGGCTTTGCATTTTGCAGCCTGAACTTTGACTCATTGTCGTATTAGTGGACCACACTTTTCAAATTTTCCCAATTATAATGATTATGTCTGAAAATGTGTTTATGCTGACAGAAAGTGGACTCTGAACCGTTGATTACCCACTGTCAGCCATTGAGTCTTGGAGAGTAACCATGGATACCCAAGTGTCCGAAAGGACCGGGCCTGGGAGTTGGCGGCCCTGGGCCTCTGTCACGTTTCTATAGCGCCAGCTGTCCAAGGAAGGAGAGGCGTGGCAAATTGTGGGCATTATTAGGGGAAAATGGCATGGCTGCAGTAATTATGTCTGGCCACGAGACACAGGTGTTCACAAAAGCAGCAGGGGCCGCAGTGTAAATCAGGCCTGACAGAGGAGAAATAACGAGGGCGAGTGGGGTGTCTGGAAGACTTTGTGGTGTTGTAACCCCCCCTCACTCATTTCCATGCCAACACCCCTGCTTCGAGTGCCTTATGGTAGATTTTCAGTCCCTCCCCCCTGAGAGCCCACTCCCTCTCACTCTTCTCTCTTTCATTTTTTTTTGTGTGCTAATATCCGTATGGGATTAACAAAGTGTGCCACAATTTTTAAATTAAGTGAAACCTTTTTTCTTGTGTAAAAAGGGCCCAAGGGGAATGGTGATTTTTTTTTTCCTCCCAATTTTTTTTTTTTCTGGCCAGGATAGATTGAAAAGGTTATGACTTATTGTTTGCTGTAACCATTATTCCATTCATCAGTCAAATTTCATATCCTAGCTCAAGGAATTGTATTTACCAATGGATGTCTATTGTAAAACCTCTGTATAGGTCACCGCCCCAGCATGCCTGCCGAGTTATTACATGCACAGACAAATTTCAATCATGGCTGCAAAGGATATGTCTGGTGAGAAGCAGATATTGGAGTTTAAGGACATATATTTGGGCCACGTTTTGAGGCAGGCAGACAGAGGGAGGGAGCGTGAGAGAAAGAGACAAGAGAGACGCCGCTGCCCCTCAAACTTGAAAGACAGACAGCGATTTGACAAGGTGAACAAGAGGTCAAACAGCCTTTCACCTGCAGGCCTTCAGTGGTCCCTCCAGTCTGTCTCCCAGTGGAGCCGTCCTGCTCCCAGTCCAAATTACATTTGTACCTTCTGCCTGTTATTCCCACAGTTCCCTGCCTCCAATGCCGGTATGAACATCACCAAACCACTGAACATCCAACCACAGATGAGCAATCTACTGGTTTACCAGGTTCTTTATATTATACAAGAAAAAATTGTGCACTTTGTCACTAACAGAGCAAGACAATCTTTTAAATTATACATACTGCTCTTGTTTTTCTTTGATAATTAATGCTCATTGGACCTTGGACTAGGCCCTGGCCTCAAGAATAATGAACGCGGTGCAGTGCTAAATAAAGCTCTGTGCTAATGGGCACACTTCAACCAGGCCGGCCCTCCAAAGTAACTCTAATCACCTCAGTGGGCACTTGTGCCAAATACAGAGGTTAGTTGTGTCATAGATTCTGCAGTGTCTCCACACACTGCTAGCGTCGGCCCCTCACACTGGGAGTCCATTAACTCAGTGCCTCATGTCCACTACTCATTTCGAATTAGGTGAGCCGCAGTGGGTAAACCAAAACCTTTTCTCTTTTTGCTGTTTGGAATCTAATTTTGCATCATGATTAAATGACACGTACTCCAGATTCAGTCATGAAATGGCGACGGCCTTTGCCGAATAGCATCGGAACAAACAGCGCTACTACAGCTACTTTTATGTAGCCCGTGATATTGCATTGTATGAGACTGGTTGCTGCCATTTGCAACGTGCCGCCGTACCGCTCAACTAGCCAAGGTTAGGCAGTAGGGCAAGCAATCACACAAGGAGCTGAGCGGTGCAGTTTGTGCCACCTCGCAATTCTGCTGTAACTAATATAGACACAGGTCTTACGGGCAACAGCGAATGCCAATGAGCCGTCAGAGGATTGCTCCCACTCACTGAGTGAAAAAAATAACCAAAAAAAATACAGCATTAACATAAAAAAAGCAGTCAAAGTCCATTAAAACCTAACTGTTGCAACACAATTCCCCTCATTCAGTAGATAGCCATCTTGCATGGCGGTGGAAAAACGGACGTTCCCTCCCAGCCTAGCCTGTGCCCCAGCCCGTGCGTTCCCTTAATTGACACGTTATTGTGCTTTTCTCTGGTAGATTAAAGATTGTTTGCACTGGTTTTCTGTGGACTTCGGGACAGCTCATTGACACCACAGCTAATTTGGTGCTTGGTGCTGTGTTAATTCTGTGCCTGATAACAGCTTATTAGGCAATTCTGGCTCTGTGGCTGGTTTTATCATATCCCTTCATCAGACACACGCTGAGTCTCACAAAACAAGGACGGCCTGAATAGAACTGTCAATAGTGTCTTGATTTAAACAGCCGAACGGTGGTCTTTCACTGAATTAATTGGCCCTTAATGCTAGGTTTTCATGGAAAACAATGGAATAAATCCTTTAGAGAGTAAGAAGTGTAATGATTTAATTGAAAGTTGTCATTGTGTAAAATGTGCTCAAAAATGTGGTTTAAATAAATTATTTGAAAAAACTGAATCTGGAAATCAGGTCTTTTCATAAAAAAATGTATCCGGTTAATATTTAAATGCTTTAGTCAATGCAGTTTATCAAAATCAGTAGACCAAAAGGAAAACTGTAATGCATAAAAGTGATGCAAAACTTAAAATGGCTTTGTATAACCTGTATAATTCAGGGCAGTGGTGACCTAGTCAGTAAGGACACGTAATCAGAAGTTCATTGGTTCAAATCCTGAACCGCAAAGGTGCCACTGAGCAAAGCAACGTCACCACACACTGCTCCTCGGGCATCTGTCATTGCTGCCCACTGCTCACCAAGGGTGATGGTTAAAAGAACACATTTTGTTCTGTGCGACATGTGCTGTGCTGCAGTGCTTCACAATGATAATCACTTCACTTCACTTTCATGTGGAAGTTCATGATCCTCTTTGCCAGTTGAAAGGAAATTGGGGTGGTAGCAGCCTAGTGGGTAACACTCTCGCCTATGAACCAGAAGACCCAGGTTCAAACCCATCTTACTGCCATTGTGTCCCTGAGCAAGACACTTAACCCTAAGTTGCTCCAGGGGGACTGTCCCTGTAACTACTGATTGTAAGTCACTCTGGATAAGGGTGTCTGATAAATGCTGTAAATGTAAAATGTAAATTTAGCCTCTTCTCAGCGGTCATGTTGTACTGCTTTTATTTTCAGTGAAATAAATTGTTCTTTATCAGTTCATCTATGTTCATCTATTTAATCCCCTGCCAAGTCTTTTATATATATATTTCTATACATGTAATACTATACCCTATCTCCTTATGTAGGATGCTTCATTCATGTCTTAAATTCATGTCTAGTGTTTACCAGATATACTGGGTTTTATTGTGTATACTGTGTACAATGTCTGTACGGCACTGTACAGCACTGACTACCGTCTGCACTGCCACAGCCCCTACAATTTTGCACTAAAGTCCTGCTTTAGTGCAATGACTTAAGCAATAATATACAAAACCAAATGTAGATATCTCACCATGTTTTCTATGTTCTGTTGGCTAGCAGGTAAGAAAGCGATCTCCGAAGGGTTTTGGGTTCAAATCCCGAATCGTCAAGGTGACACTGAGGTCTCCTGGAGCAAGGTATCATCCCCACACACTGTCCCCCAGGCACCTTTAGTGGCTGCCCACTGCTCCCTCATTTCACTGTGAGCACTGGGTGCTGTACTGTGGTTCACATGTGACCATCACTTTCACTTCACAGTATAACTATTTGTATTTATGTTTATGTTTAGGAGTTCATTTCTGTGTTCTGTGAATAAATAGTTCTATCTCATTTCGAACAGTCCAAACACACTTTCCATATGATGTTGCACCCATAAACAATGCATTTAAGTGGAGAGATATTGAGATTTTGAAGTGGATTTGTTTAATGTATTTCAACAATTGTATATTTTTGCATTTGCTTCAAATTGCGTATTCCTTACATATTAAGAATGATAACATGCAACATGGAGAACGTGAGCAAAAGACGTATGCATCGTGTCTTATAATACAGCTGTATGTGGCAGACGCTGTGTTATGTTACCAGCTACAGTAAGGAAAAGGCAACCCATTTTATGTATAATTCAATGATTTTTAATAATGCATACAATTTTAATGTCTATTCTGGATTAAATTTGTAGATAAGTGTAATTGTATGTGAATTATTTATTGTTGTGTAGATCTATATTTAGCATGACTGGGATATATTCTCGTCACAGAGAATCATGTATAATTAAAAATGTATTTATATAAATAAATTAAATACGAGACAACCGACTGGACTTGCACACACATTCTTTTGGCCTCATTTACTCTCTCGGTTTTTGCCTTGTGTTGCTTTTAGAGGTCGAAAAATAATGAAAACATTTAATTAAGTAAAAGTATTTTTATTTTGCTTATACTTCTACTCAAGTAAAAGTACCCATTTAAACATCTTCATTTATTATAATCTCTGATTCAGTTCTCACTTTGACCAGAGGTGGCGGTGTAGTTCACCCCGCCGATCCCCCCAGTCCGTCCGCGCTCCGATCCGCGATCCGTGATCCGCGCCGCGTCTTCCCGGCCGCCCGTTCAGATCAATGAATTGGCACAGGCGGCTCCGTGGTCGCGCTGAAGCGGCGGACAGCTCCCGCACCGACTGAACCCCACATGTCCCCACGCCGGTCCGCTCGGAGCCCCGCAACGATGGAGAACCGCCGCGCTCAGTAGCCCCGCTCCGTCCGGGAAAAGTACGCTCAGCGCTGCAAAGTTCCAGCGGGTCTGTCGGTTTCCAGCTGCCGTCCACACGGAGCTCATGAATTGAATTCTGTTGAATTCTCCTTTTTTTTTTTTTTTTTTTTTTTTGCGCCGTGACCTGTGAGCGTGGGACGGGAGGGAACCATGGAGAGTGTCGCTGGATGTATTTGGCTGAAAAGACTTTTGTCGGTTTTTACCTGGTTATGCTTCGTCTTTGGCGACTCCACATCTGCCGGTAAGTGCTGGGTTTTTTGACCGGACTCGGTAGAAGTGGTGCCGGTGAACTATTTCACTTTCCGTCCTGCCCCAGTGCGCTTTTCTTCACCTGTGCATGATGGCGGGCGTCCCATGTTTTTTCTACATCTCTTTTTTAGATTTTATTTTTTTGGTCTTTTTATTTATTTTCTGCGGAACCAGGAAACCACCAGTTATTCCCGTTCTGGTGCCTCTGTCTGTGTCACCTGGACTTTTAATCAAACGCAGCCGCTGTTTTTGTCGTGGCGATTGTCGCATCGTCGTCGTTGTGCTTTTATCCGGGAAACGTGTGGAGGGAAATTTGGCCCAGTTGGCGGACTCATCTGGCCACGGTGGTGGTCTGCAGCCGGGGGGCTGGTTGATGAATTAAAAAGGAGCGAACGTGTTACTCTGGGTCACCTGCTTTAAACCCAGAAGGCAGCGCGGCCGCTGCGTGGGGGATTTGGTTAATTGGCGACGGTCGCAGCCTCGTGGAAGGCGCCTCGTAATGCGAATCTCGGCCAAGGCTCCTCACTTACTTTTCTGAATTCGTGAATAATAATAATAATAACAAAAAAAAAACAAAAAAACGAATAAAGACCATTTTTTTTAGTTATTTACAAGATAGGCATAATTTGCCCACTAGGAGTATTACCACTGTGCAAGCGACGTGTTTTGTTGTAATTACAGAAGAATGAATTAGTGGCCGTTCGTCGGAAACCGCGCCTGTGATTTACTGCGCATTAAACGCATCGGGTCCTTGTACGGGACGAGTTGCCATTTACTTAATGCCGGGTTGTAATTGCCGTGCGCTGGAGCGCCGTGCGCGGTCCCGAATGCCTCATCCGTGTTGCCGGTGCCGTGCATTTTAAGCGACGTTTTATCACACACACACGCACATACACACGCACACACACGCACTCACAGACACCCACATCTAGGTGAATTATTCGGATCTAAATCAGGACAGATGCACCCGACAGCCACCTCTGATTTCGTTTAACGAGTCACGTTCTGACGTGCGTGGGTTTTTCTTTTTCTTTAACGCAGCGACTTAACTTAACTGGAACCTGTTTGGCGTCTGGGGCTGCGGTTCCGTCGTCGCGCCACGAGAGGCGCCCTCCACCACCACCACCGCGGCGGCCCGGCGGGAATCTTCCTCTCCCCGTCTCGGCGGCCGCCTCGGCGGCGTGGCTGTGGGGTGACGTGCTGGTGACGCACGTCACCTTCTCATTCCAAGCAAATGCTGGACTGAACGTGGATGGTTTTCCAACAGTCCTGAAGGGTTATGCTGAACACGTTCTCATCATTCACTCAGCTCATGAAGCCACTTTTGATGGTGACAATAATGAACGAAGCAACCATGACTCTGAAAAAACATACTTCACTTTCTCATGCTACTAAAATATTTCATATGTTTCTATTGGTTTCTTCAAAATGCCCCCACCTTAGTCTCCACACGTAGGTGTGTCCAAACTTTTGATTGGTGATGTTTGTGTGTGTATATATACAGTACAGGCCGAAAGTTTTGGACACAACTTATCATTCAACATGTTTTCTTTATTTTCATGACCATTTACGTTGGTAGATTCTCACCGAATGCATCAATACTATGAATGAACACATGTGGAGTTACGTACTTAACAAAAAAAGGTGAAATAACATGTTTTATATTGTAGTTTCTTCAAAATAGCCGCCCTTTGCTCTGATTACTGCTTTTCACACTCTTGGCATTCTCTCGATGAGCTTCAAGAGGTCGTCACCTGAAATGGTTTTCTAACAGTCTTGAAGGAGTTCCCAGATGTGTTTAGCACTTGTTGGTCCAGCTCACCCCAAACCATCTGGATTAGGTTCAGGTCTGGGGACTGTGGAGGCCAGGTCTCCACTTTTTGTTAAGTACATAACTCCACATGTGTTCATTCATAGTTTTGATGCCTTCAGTGAGAATCTACCAATGTAAATGGTCCTGAAAACAGAGAGAACACATTGAATGAGAAGGTGTGTCAAAACTTTTGGCCTGTATTATATGTGTGTGTGTGTGTGTGTGTGTGTGTGTAAGATAAGATAAGATAAACCTTTATTAGTCCCAGATTGCACTTGTCACGGCAGAAAGTAAAAAATAAGATAAATATGTATCTGTATATATGTACAAATTTACAATTTAAACAATTAACAATTTAACAGAATGAAGTGTGTGTGTGTGTGTGTGTGTGTGTGTGTGTGTGTGTGTATATATTGTTGCCTTAGGGTCTGCATTATAATGCAGTTAGCTTTAGACAATGAATGGAGTGCTTCCGAGTAAGATGGAAAACCAGAATCCAACCAGACTATGTGTTTCATTGGTTCTGAAGTCAGCTGGCCTGCCAATTTAAAATCTTTTTTTTTTGTCTGGATGCAGGGTTAATGCTATGAACTCTGGCTCCTCCTGAATGTTTTGGTCACAAGATTGGGTCAGACTAAAATTATGTCAGTCAATTGTTCTAACCCTTTGTTCTAAGCAAATTAATGCAAGTCTTTGATTAGCAACCTGTTCATTTACTGCACATTGTCTGAATTATGTTCATTACAATTAATGTTATGTAAAAAAAAAATAAAAATCTAAGGTGCACATTTAGCCACAAAAGACTAAAACAAAGTGTTAAACAATCCAGTTATTCTCATTTTAACAGAATTACTATAATGCATACTATCAAAAAAACATGGACTTGGCTTTTCGTCTTGTACATTTTCATTCTGTTTGATGTTGACAGCCCAGAATTTATTGATGTTGTATAAGTGCTGGAAACTATGAAATCCATTACATGACTAACTGCTCTTTACATCTGCATGCACGCTTCTTACTTGGTCTGGGAAATCCAATTAAACTCAACTTTATTCTATTTTGACTGAGCCGGTTTTATGATTATTATAGCTGTCCATTATTTTACTGTCCATCAATTGTGGAATTTGCATGTTGTGTAGAGCACATCCTACTTGAGCCCAGCATCAGTGGTAAAATATGAGCTGCCCAGAAGAGAAGCCACAGGTAACTTTCAACTCTTCACCCTCGTGTTGAGTGGAATTAATTGCTGCCTTGCAGAGACCTGTTTTTATCTAGGGGAGATAGAGATGTTCTAATGATCTGATTGGATCCCTTGCAAACAAATGACTGTTTTCAGTGGCGTAGATAGCCATGGTGGAGCTGCTGGTTTGTCTACCTCCACATGTTTCCAAGTGTGAAGATCAGTGTATTGTTTTTGGGATGTCAGAACATACTGGGAAGCAACATTGGACAGAACAGTGGCCTGAAAAAAAAAGTGATTATGGATAGACAGGTCTGTGCAGGGCTTTATATGGTGTCATCCTGGTGATCAGGGTGGGCCACTGATGATTTTTTTCTTCCTGAACTCTAGGTTAATGATTGCATGCAAGTGTGCAGTTTACTTCATTGTTTCTCTCTGGTTTAAGGCTGGTTTGTCAGAAGGCTTTAATGAACAGGGATGTTTCGAATGAAACTTTGTGGCGCTGAAGCAGCGTGGGAAGAAGGACCACTGCCAGATGTTTCTGCTGACGTGACAGTTTGCATCAGCTCTTCAGACAACCCAATCGTCGAAGAATCTGGCGAAGTTGCAGCACTTTGACAAAAAGTCTCATCGTCAGTTGTGCTCTGCGCCATTTGTGCTCTGCGCCATTTGTGTACGAACTCAGACTGTCCGCTGGAGATCAAGTTGCTTGTGCATCGCCAGCCTTGACACTTTAGCGTGCCTGCTCGGAAATTAGGGTGTTTAAGGGCGCTGCTGATTTAATTCGCTCTGAACATGGCACATTGTGTGTTGCTGGGTGTGTGGAGCTAATCTTTCGTGGGTGAAGTTTCCATCCAATGCTGCTCAGTTCCGTGCCCTGTGTGTGTGTGTGTGCACTTGTGTGAAAAGGTAACCATGGTTACTGGCCTGCATAATTCTATGTAATTCTATGTGATTTAAGTAACCATTGATTACTTTCCATTACCTTTAAACCATTTACATTTATCAGAAATTTATCATTAACCACAAAGTGCCATTGCTCATTTTACCTTGCTTTCAACTCTTAGCTTTAGAAATTTAAAGGCCCGTAATGCTGGAGCAAGTTTTAAAATGATTTTTTTAACCGCCTTTGTATTCATCATAGCTGCTAAAACCATGGTAATCCAATGTTTCCACACTGCTGTTGTAATAAAAGTAGCTGACATGGATTCTGCGCTGTGCCTAATCAAGCATTTTAATGGCATCACAAGCAATTCTTTTTACTTTTGTTTCTCTCACTCGACGAGCCCCCGTAAAAAATGTTCCCCACTGCCTTTAAAATTCATCATGGGAGGGGAACGTGGGGGACAGCTTGAAATCTCCGTACCCGGTATCAGCAATCATTTTAAGTGCCTGTAAATCTGCACAGGCCGAGTGCCCAAAGCGCGAGCGAGGTAGAGCGCTCCATTTCAGGGGTCGTCTTTCCTGGCAGCCGTCTCCAACGCTGACATGTATTTATGGCTCGCAGGCCTCCTTGTCATGCATCCTCCTCCCAGGAGGGAATCTGAGGACAGCGCAGAGGTTCCGCGCTCTTTACTGGCCCATATGGGCAAAATGTTAATGTGATGATTTACCTAATCACAGGGCAGCTGCTTTTATGTCGTAGTTTTGCCTACGTGTGGCTATCAATCATTAATAAGAGCAAACGTGCCAGCGTGCTTGGCAATGCTATTAAGCATTATACATATACATGGCACAAACTAGGGCTGCAACTATTGAATATTTTTGTCATCGATTATTCTGTTGATTTTTTCATCGATTAATCGATTGATTGGATAACTCATAACAATTTGCTTAAAAAACAAAGTAAACGGGGTCGGAGCAGTCGCGACGGCAGTCGACCTCATCGGCGCCATCTTGGGTAAATCTATATGCTAATGAATGTAGATTTTTCCATCTGTTGCATTTATTATTACTACCTTATGTATAAGTAAGGCATGTTTTGAGATGTAACCTATCAGTGTGTGTGTGTGTGTGTGTGAGGAGAATTACATGAGTGAGATTGCTCTCTTGCTACTTATCATGCCTTGTCACTATCGACTCATAACACAGGCTACAATAATTACAATAATTACAAATAATGTACGTTCGAAGAAGAGCTGTTCATATCAGTTAGCAATCATAAAAATACGATACCTTGTAGAAGCTCCGAGTCCACTTGGAGAACTGCGGTTCATGTGAGGATGTTTTCGGTTCAGGTGCTGTAGCATTGACAACGTATTTTTATGGTATGGTAAAATGGTCCCACACTTTAGACATGTTTTGCCTTTTACGCACACCGGTATCTTCAATTTCCACCATCTTTGAAATGTGGTTCAGGTAAAACAAGCGAACGAGGCTGCAACTGCTTTGGAGCTCCACAATAGGTGGAAATGCGTCACCTTCACAGTAGGCGGAAACACGTATACAACTTTGGTGAATTAAACGAAAGAATTTTACTCGAACATTTTTTGTAATCGAATTATTCAAATAATCTTTTCAGCCCTAGCACAAACCAATAATTTTTCAGTGCTCTCTTTAAACTGCCACTTGAGTGAAAAGTGCAAAAGGATTTGCCTTCAAATGTACTTATGTATAAAGAGTAATGTTAGCTGTAATATTCTGCTATTCTTTTTGTATCTCTAGCTTAATCAACGCATTTCATGATAACCTCTCTAATTTCACTTTTAGCTCAGCAATCTTTTGAAAAAGAATACCCTTCATTACTCTGACATATGAAAACAGTCCAAGTTTATGTTTTAACAAAAATGTGGATTAATTTCCTTTACTATATGGCATCTGTATATCTCACCCATAAAGTGGTCAAATTCTTCTTATTTATATAACTTATTTATATATTTGTAAAGCCAAGATCTTCATTTCTTTGTTATAATTTGTTAAAAAGTTATGCATTCATATGAAGATAGGCTAGACAAATTTGTCATGATAAAGTAAAAATCTAAAAAAAAGCTAATGTCTTTGTAAAGTAGGGTTGAAAGGGTTACTTAAGTACAGCAAGAACTGACATACATGGGCATAACACACAGACGGAGGCCAGAAAGCTGAAGTGTGCCCCTGTTTTTTGCAGTAGGGGCTATGCCATGGTCCGAAGCGCAGGAATTGATCTGTTTTGTGTGTACTTCCAGCAGACTGAGGAAAACTTTAACGGTCCCATCAGCCCATGTCTGTGGTTTTTTTCCATAGCCTTTTTTTTTTCATTAACACCATTTGACATTTAAAAAAATATGCTCTGGGGTCCTAATAAACATCTAAGTCGTGCATTATAAAATACATCAGCATTGACAGAGCCACAGGCTGTGCCATTTTATTCTCTATTAGCTCAAATTAGAGACAGCTATCGCTTCAGCTGAAGAACATTGCTGATGGTAGGTGACATGTTGAGTTTTGCAGGGAAATTAGGTGGAATTAGCACATATTATAATACTGCTTTTTTACAAATGTCAACAGTTAAAATTAGAACCAAAGATTTGAGACATAACAATTTCATGATTGGGGATAACTCGAGCAATTTAGAAGCCTTGAGACAAGGAATTTTTACATTTTACATAGATTTTGAAGAGATGATCTCACTTCAAAGCCAAAAATTATGGTGCAAATTAGAATGAAGAACACTGAAACAGTTTTGATTTCAATAATGAAATGCATGAATTTGGCCTAGAATTCACTGTTGCTTTGATGTATAAAGCATTTTTATTTAAGATTTGTTTATTGTAATTAAGTAACATCAGTTAAGTGGTCTGATTTCTGTGAGGTACACAATTATAAAAACGCTTACAAAATCATGATTAGTTTTTGAAAGTGAAGTGAAAGTGAAGCACAACACACGGTGACACAACGAAATGTGTCCTCGGCTTTTAACCATCACTCTTGGTGAGCAGTGGGCAGCCTTGACAGTCGCCCGGGGAGCAGTGTGTGGGGACGGTGCTTTGCTCAGTGGCACCTTGGCGGTTTGGGATTCGAACTGGCAACCTTCTGATTATGGGGCCAGTTCCATACCTGCTAGGCATATGTTGACTTTTATGCTTTTTAAAAATCTGGAAATGTCCTGAAAGAAGCTCCCTCTCCAGCTGACATTGGGGCATAAGTCATATGGGATGCGTCGTACTTTCAAAACGCTTTTTCAGAGACACAGGGTAGACCATTCAATTCTTACGTCTGCAATGCTGTTACGATCATTTCTGTATCTTAGATTAACTTCCCTCCTGAAGGAATGCACATATAGCAGAAGAGTGCTATGAAAAATCACAGGGTAGAAAGAGGTGGAAATCTGAAAAGTCTGTCAAGCTCACAAAAAAAACAGCAGAATATGGTGCCTGTCTGCACATCTGACAGCAAAATGCCTTTACATATGGCACGCTGACAGTTTAACATCATGTTGTGTTGGGTAGTAGCTACCAAAAATGATCAATTCTAACACAGTTTCCAGTATGTATTTACGTTGATAATTGTCTGTAGAAGACATGACAGCTGAACATGACCAGAGGTTTAGACTTCAGTATTATTAAAATGGAGCAGTTGACAGGTAGACTGTAGCAATCCACAACGTTCCAGTGTGCAAGTGTACCGATTGCTTTAACACAATATACCCTTCATACTCAGTTTGGTGATTATATGCATGCACATGTATTCATGTAATTTTTAAGCCATTCCAGAAGTGCATTATAGAACTGGTTTAATGCTGATAATTAGACTGCATAAATTGACATTTGGTGTCATGTTTGTGTATCAGTTTCTGTGCCTCAGTTAACGCAGACTCAACGCAGTGCACAGACAGCGCATTTATTTGAGGACGGTTAGTATATTTATCTTTTTTTTTTTACGCGTGTTTCATTCGATATCCCGCAACATCACCCTTGGAGGACAACGCACGCATATCGCATGTGTAAGCCAACACACGTTGGAGTTGTGTAATCTTTGTGTGGCGCTTATCGGACACACGCAGCGTTTGTCACAGAATAGCTCACTCCGAAGATAACTGTCCTGCCAGGTAGTCAGCATAGTGTGCAGGAGCTGTTATGAATCATCCACTGACGGCTTTCTTCAGCATAAGGGTTTCTTCTCCAGTAGAGATTTGGTTGAAGAGGGAAGCATGGAATTCCGTGACAAAATACTCGGCTACCAAAGGCTTATAATCTATAAGAAAAGTTTTTTTTAATTCAAACGCAAAACCATGGTGCATTCATAGCAGCTGAAGAGAAATATTTTTATGCTCATGTTTAATTTACAACGGATGCCCTTCCTGACACAACCCTCCCCATTTGCCTGGGCCTGGGACTGGCGTTTTACTGTTTTTTTTTTAAGCTAAAATAAAAAAGCCACCAGAATCAGAAATTTCACATCAACTAAGTTATTCAAAATGACCAATCCCCTGTCTTATCTTATCAGTGTTCTTTTATTGAAACTTGACTTAAAAGATGAGGCAGTGATACCTGGGTAGAATTTAGCAGAAAGCAGAATAGTCCAGTCAGGCGTGGGAATGAGATTGCGGTCCACTCCTGTGTGGCGGCTCATTGGTGACTTTTTTCTTTTCTGCCTGCGGAGATTTTGTCCTCAATGGTTCCAGCGTGGGGGGGGGCAGGGTAGAAACCTGATAGCTTTTCAGTTATGCAGACAGTCTGTAGTCAGGCTACAGT
Organism: Denticeps clupeoides; assembly: GCF_900700375.1. NCBI lineage: Eukaryota > Metazoa > Chordata > Actinopteri > Clupeiformes > Denticipitidae > Denticeps > Denticeps clupeoides. Next base: position 10,281,705 of record NC_041709.1, read on the forward strand.
AATTAATGGGCTATGAACACCATGAGCAGAACACCCAGCAGCAACGCCGGAGGTGATGTGCACGCGAGAGGGGGTGAGACATGATGGAAAAGGGCGGGAGGAAGAGAGAGAGTGAGAAAGAGAGAGTGGGGGCTATGTGGTGGTTGTAGGGACGGACCGTCAGTGAAGGTGTGAAAGTGAGACAACGAGAAAGAGAGACTGCCGGCAAGGGCACAACAACTCTCATTTAGCATGCGGCGCTCGTGCATCTCCTCCATCTCATGACTTTTCATCAGGAAATTGCAGTCTAATGCCCAGAGTTCAGCCGGTCTGAAAATTGGATTTTTGGGATGAATATGAGCAGGAAATAAGGGGGAAATTAAGCTTTGATTATAATAACACATTTTAAAGGTATTATATACACTGCTAAAAAAAATAAAGGGAACACAAAAATAAGACATCCTAGATGTGAGTGAATTAATTATTCGTATTAAATACTTTGTTCTTCTTCTGGGTGTGTTATTTTAATGTGTTTTATGTCTGTATATGTCTATATGTTTGTGTGTGCCTATGTACATGTATATATGTGTGTGTGGGTTTGGGTTTTCAAGTTCGTGTTTTGTGCAATTTGACTGTTCAGTTGTTACTAATCATTGTTATGTTGGCTGGGTGTGGGTGTAATTTGGATTAAACCTATGTGTGCACGTATATTGGTGATTGCTGAAAAATATATGAAACATTTTGGAAAGTAAAGTTTAAAGAAAAAAAAATTCTTTACATAGCTGAATGAGCTGACAACAAAATCACACAAAAACTATTGATGGAAATCAGATTGATCAACCCATGGAGGTCTGGATTTGAAGTCACACTCAAATTTATAGAGGAAAAACACACTACAGGCTGATCCAACTTTGATGTAATGTGCTCAGTTGTCCTCCTTGCACAAAGGTGGAGGTAGCGGTCCTGCTGCTGGGTTGTTGCTTTCCAATGGTCTCCTTCAAGTCTCCTGATGTACTGGCCCATTTCCTGGTATTGCCTTCATGCTCTTGACACTATACTGACTGACACAGCAAACCTTCTTGCCACAGCTCACATTGATCCTGGATGAGCTGCACTACCTCAGCCACTTGTGTGGTTTGTAGACTCCATCTCATGTTACCACTAGAGTGAAAAGACCGCCAGCATTAAGAAGTGACCAAAACATTGGTCAGTGGCAACTCAGTGTTATCTTGGTGGATCGGGATTCAAACCGGCAGCCTTCTGATTACAGGGCCACTTCCTTATCCGCTGGGCCACCACTGTTTATAATAATAATAATAATAATGTACAATTTGTTTGACTGGCTAGACTCAGCAATAAAAGTGAAACTAATGAAGAAATCTGCATGGACCAAGTGTCTTTGAAGTTTGAGTTTAGAGCCTTGTATAATGCAGTCAAGTCTTTTAGTTGTTTTCCAAGAACGCGACAGCTGGGGGTTAACTTTTACACATCTGCCACTGGGCTTTTGGGGAAGTAAGTAAGTGCTGCAGTAGAGTCATAGAATAATGATGAAATCCAATCACTGAGCAGCATTGTCTTTCCATTGTGCCTTTAGAATGATTATTATGGGCCTTGAAGTGGTATGATTTAATTAAATGGAGTGGTGGTTTTCTCAGTCCTGTGGAAGAAAGGTAAATAATATATTTATATAAATATTTGTTGCCAGAGACACATCTGTGGGAGCCTCAAAAAACGTAGAGACTGGATTGATGTGTACGAGTTTCTATATTTATTTTCATCAAACCACATCCATCCATGAAATGACTGCAGCTGTCAGGAGAGAAGCGACTGACACAAACACAAGTCGGCCTTTAAGACATCACCTCAGCGGGGTTTGAAGATATCACAGGCACACGAAGCAGGGAAGTAAATACACTGCAGCATTACTGGCACACCCGTGTCCAAATCCAGATGATGTGTTTTCACCAGCCAGTGCAATATTCACTAGCAGATCCAGGTGATAAAGCGGAAGGCATGTCTGCTTTAGACATAAGCATCCTCCTTCTTTTACTCATCATGCAGCTTTCGATGGTCTCACATAACCTGCAGAGAGCTTTTCTACACGATAATATGGGCCTGAAGACAACCACACGTCGCTGACCTTCAGCAGAGCATTCTGTGAGTGACCTTTACCCAACAGCGTTGATGGAAGAGCATTGGAGTATTCCAGTGGTGGTGTATTCAAGAGAGACCAGGACGAATAGAGGACACTTTTACTTACAAATAGATTGAGTTTTTCTGATGTCTGTAGTCAACAAGATGCTTTATGTAATTAGGATTGTACCACAAACACCGTGCAGCATCTTTCACGTCTCTTGTGCATGAATGCTTGAATGGTACATGCTCAGCACATATATTCAGGGTCTAGTAGAGAAAAACAACATTAATGGTTTGAAACCTTCGTTCCATTTTTAGTCACCAACATGCACCAAGGTTCACACATAAAACAGCTACAAATTTTAGGGATTTGAAATCTTTAAAGAAAAGCAAGTCTCTGATCATGTGAACTGGGAGAAATAAAAGACGAGCCGATGACACAAGAACCATGAAAAGAGCCTTCTGTTCAAAGGGTCAGCTCGAATTTCCATCACAATAACCACTAACTACCCCATCTGTCCAGGGCCTGGTCGTACTCTGTCTTGGCTTGACTTGTGTGTGTGCGCTTCTTCTCCACCTCATTGTAAATATTAAAGCGCCAGAGCAGGCCGCTCCCAGCTCTTTTGCCGTGATGAAGTCTTGAGGCGAAGGAGCTCCTTCATCAGCGCCGGGTTAGCGCCCCTTCATGAAGCAAAATGCTAATTCATTATCCAATGATTAACAGCCCAGTCCAGCGCGTGAGTTTAATTTCACACCGACCGAGGGTGCTGTCAGATTCAGGGAGAGCGACATGCCAGCCGAGTTAAATGTCAGCACCGATGGCATCAACTGACCAACCACTAAACCAGCCTGAGGGCCCATCTGGAACTGCCTCGTAATGCATGCGTGTCGAGGGTTGTGTCCCCCCACCCCACCCCGTATTTCCCGTCCTGCCTTCCGCAATCTTCTCAGAAGTAATGGCTGCCAGAAGGACTCGTTGTGCATATAACTGCGTGATTGCAGGCGGTCCCCGCATTTAACAAGTAGAGTGCACTACAGAGAAGCCGCATCCTTTCGGCTCTTTTTGCGTTCTCTGCTTGGCTGACCGCGACGAATGAAAACAATTCATTACCGTGGCAAGCCTGTGCGTGGATGCTCATTGTGGTCACGGTGATTGAAACCTACGATATGACCTGTTTGCCAAAAAGGAAAAAATGGAAATAAAGGAGCCCCTTTTTTGTCCAGCAAATGATTTGGTTAAGCTTTCGTTCACACTCCAGTAAAGCGGTACGTCTCATCATGCGCACGTCAGATTGCCATTAAACCTTAAATTATATGCTCACTATCCCTAATCAACTTGCAAACTTGTCTCTCCTCAGATTGCACTGTGGCTTTTAGATCATTTATTACACTTGAGCTAACAAAGCAACGAAGGATCAGTGCTTTAGGGCGATGTCACAAAACTGACTTCATTTGCAAATTCACCTTTTTAAAACATGACCATGTTTCTCATTAAGGTGTTTTACTTAGAGCCCTATTTTCAATGCCCTATTCATTCAGAGCAGTGACCAAGTGTTTCCTGGTCGTAATTGTTTCAGAATGCAATTGTAGAATAAAAACAGCTGTCACAGTTGCAAATGCTTAACATAATAAATGTTCTTGACAAGCAATTTTTACAGAAATATCAAATTCAAAACTGTCCAATCTGGCAACACTGAGCACCTCCTTCGTTTTTTTTGCTGGTGAACACTTGTTCACGGTGACTTTCTAATCCATGCTAAAGTTGAAAGCAAGATAAATTCTGTGTTCAACCTATAGTCTCTTGTGAAGAATTACTGTCTTCAGTAGCAGTTATAATGGCGTTGATTGTCCTGATATTCACAGAGGGTCAGTAAACCCATTTTGTGTTAATTTGGCTGGGTCTGCCGTGCATAAAGGTGTGGGGATTATGTGAACACACACACACACACACACACACTCACACACACACATGCGTGGGCCCCAGTGTCAGCCACCTGAGCCCTTTGGGAGACCCGGAATGAATAATAAGGTCTAATGTGCTTAAGGCGGTTTTGTGTGTAATCAGGTGGTGCTACACTGCGCCGCCTGCTCCAGTCCCACACCTCTTCATGTCAGCGTTGGTTTTTTTGGGGGGGGGTTCTTAATCTGGCCAGGGTAATTGGTGCACGGTGGGCTTGTACCACAGCCTGGAACGCTTTATTGAAGAGCTCAGTGTGGTGACGTGGAGGACGCACGAAGCCCAGACCTGCTGGGCCCGTCTGATTCCCCTGTGGCCCCTCTCTTTGAATGCAGGATTGAGATGTGAAAGGGAACAATGGCCGGCTGCTGAGATGGTGTGGCCAGCCCAGGGTTAAACATGAAAGGCTGGGGGCTCCAGGTTGGGCTTTCCAGCCTTTTATCTATCTCTGTCGCGCTCCATCCATCTGTGTGCTCATTCACTGACACGCCATTTTTGTTGGTAGTTAGGTTGCTTATGCTAGATAAATCTTCAGCCACAGGCTCAAATCTGGATGCCTAAGGCTGCAACACAATTGTTTTATATTATCCTTGGTAGGATCAAGAATTTCAAAATTCAATATTCTTTATTTGCCAAATACATAGTTGTACAAGTACAACATGTATTAAAATGTGCCTGCATGTAGTAAAATGTACTATTATGTATTCCTGACTGAATGCAATATGCCTCCCATATATTAGATAAATACCTCCTGAACACTATTGACATGAATATAAGACAAATCCTCCTTTGAGAAAACAAAATTGATTTCCAAAATTTCTACAAAGCTACCGTTTTTGGTGCTTCTCAGTATCCTCCTTTTTCTTCACTAGTCACTTTACTTTATTTAATAGCATAAGCCTAGCAGAAAGTAGGGTGATAGTAGCCTAGTGGGTAACACAATCACCTATGAACCAGAAGACCCAGGTTCAAATCCCACTTACTACCATCGTGTCCCTGAGCAAGACACTTAACTCTGAGTTGCTCCATGTGGGGACTGTCCCTGTAACTACTGATTGTAAGTCGCTCTGGATAAGGGCGTCTGATAAATGCTGTAAATGTAAATGTAAAGAACCACTCATGGTAAACGCATGTAAGTTTATGATCTATGAAAGTATATTAAAAAATCTGCATCTATTAGCACAACATTATGGTCTGTAGGCTGTGGTCTAACACGCCGTGATACATTATGCAGCAGTATTTTCTAACTGAGTTTTGTTTTCAGAACTAAATTAGATTCATGTTTGTTCGCTTTGCTTCGGAGATGTTCCAGGAACTTGCCCTAACATCCACTTGCATTTACTTTATTTTGTAATTATGTACCTCCTAAGGGTGGTCCTGATATTGCCAGGCTAATGAAGTCATTATGCGTCAGCAGCAATTGCTTAATTTAAATGAGGGTCTCTTCTGCAGCCCTGTTTGTGTGTACCGCGGCCGGCTGGCTGGCCTGCAGGCGATCAAACTCGGGTCCCGAGCCGAGGGGGGGAATGGATTGCCCGAGCACCGCGGTTCCTGCCGGGAGGCCGCAGCCCGGCATCTCAAAGGGTGACTGAAAGCCTATCACAGAGGCTCTCTGGGGCAGCAGGAGGGGTTTGCAGATAGGAAATAGACATCTGTTCCCCTGGGTTTTATTTCGCGTGACACCCCTCCTCTGTCCCCAAATCCCTCAGCCTGGAGCCGTCGGTTTGCTTTGATTCGAAGCGAGGGAGTCAGGTGGGGCGTGTGATGCTGTGACTGTGCCTTTTGCATGCTTGTGTGTCTGGTGTCTGGTTGAGTCAGTGGAGACCCCTTGCTGGTTGAGGTGGCACCTATGGTGTGGGGTGTGGCCGTCGGAGGTGGCACACAATGGCCACAGACTGGCTTTTCTGGACGGCGCCTGCCGGTTGCCAAGTACACCATCTGCAAGCCGACAGAAGAGCCTCTCCTGCGTTTGGAGAAGGGGTGGGGCGGGGCGGACTGGGTCCGCCCCCCTTCTAAAAAAAAATACCCCAAAAAAAACAACCTAATTTAATTTCTTTTCAATTCTCTTTTGATGCCAAAAAAAAGGAATTAATGGGGAGAGTAAGTAAGAGAATGCGTAACCCGTTGTAATGAGGGCTGTGAAAACTCTCGGCGGAGATGATTATTGGCTTTTTCTCAGCGGTTTGTCTTGAAATAGGACACTTTCCCCTCACCAGCAACCAAAATGCCCGCATTTAACACGTTTTTCTGTGCTTAAACTCAAATCTGTTATTCCAAGTCTGCTTGTACAGGGTAAATGAGAGTGTTCTGTTCATTTCTTACATCGTGGCCTCCGTGACGCAACAATTTCATTCACCACAACAGTAACCCCACCCCCCACTGCTGCCACAGGGCGCAGGAACATTTAGTCGGCTATTTAATTATTTGCCTGCTCTGTTTTATAAGGGAATCAATCACGGTGATTGTGGGGTAAGTATAACCGCGGCATTCTGCTAAAAAAGGAATGGGATAGGGAGGGGCGTTCAGATAAAATAAATTGATTTTTTTTTTTTTTGGTGGACTCTGGTGGTCAGACGGACAGGGTGTGGGGGTGCGACACTCATTTTGGCCCCCCCCACCATCATTCTCGGACCACTGCGGGATTAATCTGCTCCGGCCGTGCTCCCCTAATCCATTTTGGTGACAAATTAAAAGCGAAGCCGGCGGGGGAGCCATTGAAAAGCGCCAGGCAAGGTCTTCCCCGCGCGCCCGCTTCAATCAGCACTGAGTCGGGCGGCTGCGCCGACCTCTTCTTTGTGCTTCCAATTCTTCCAGTGCTTCTATTTCCTGCTGGCTGGGAAAATTCATTTCAAGGGCCTTAACCCCAACAATACCTTAATGAATGGAGGCCGTGTCTGAGCCATGATAGCTTATGGGGTCAAAGAACTTCTGCAGACCGGAGACATGAAACAACTTTACATGTACACACAAACACACAAGTTACACACTCTACCCTGTGGCAAAGACACAGAACTCTCCTACTCATAATCGTCTGTGTGTGTCCAAGGATAAGCCCAGAAACCAAACCGTGAGGCGGCACTCTCACTCCGGAGTCCCCAGTACGAGCTTAAGGAGCTATGATCTGCGATTTGAGATCAAACTCATAACTTGCTCAGGGGCCTGCTTTAGTAAATCCCACTTTAAAGAGTGGGGTCACCAAGCGCTCCAGTCTGTTCTATTTTGCAGTGGACTTTAAGTCCTGAGGTTAAAAGTGCACAGAATTTCATCCTGATCATGCGCACATACGATATAATAACACATACATTCAGTAGTGCCACACACACACACACACACACACAAGGCGTTAGGTCTCAGCCAACTGGCTGTTCGGCCAGCCAGTTTGCTTTCGGCGACTGGTCCCGCAGAGAGGCTGGCTTAGACCTGCTGGAGTCCGGGCTGAAGGCGAGAGGGTAGGTGGGGCACACTGCAGGGGGTGTAGGCTGGTGGGGGGTGGAAAGTTCCCAGTTGACCTGACTCTGGCAGAATTAAAAAGTGGCCCCTCCGCTTTTCCTCCACACTATCTGGCTCAGCAGCCAACTCAGAGCTGCCAGAGGGGACAGCATTGCTGAGAGAATAGGCTCGGCAGGAATAGGCTCGGCAGTGACGTTTCACCCCAGCTGCTGGAAAAAAGCAACGTGTCTGCTTAAATTTCGCATTACGGCATTACAATTAAATCACATTTAATAAGTGGTTTTTTTTTTGCTTGTGTGCCATTAGTGCAACTTTAACTTTTTTACTGGACCCTTTTTCCTCTGTAATTGTCATGGCTGCAGCCTGTGCCGATGTCAGAAACCATGTACGGCTGAACGTCAGCAGCGGGGTACGGGCCCGGTGCTGTCACACTCATCTTCTCTGCTGGTCTGCTGTGTTCAGGCATTATTGGGGGTGGGAGGCCGGCATAGTGACATCAGCATGCTGATCCAGCAGGAGGGGAGAGGATGAGGGCTGGAGCGGCACCGTAATGATGCCGCTTCTCCTCCGGAGCTTGCCAATCTCATTAGAGCTCGGGTTGACCTCCCCTTTACCTTACCCCTTAGTCACTCGTGCCACTGTGCTTCAGCATTTTTTTTTGTTTGTTTCATCTGGGCTGTAGTAGACAGGAAAGAAAGGGAACGCGAAAATGGGAAAATCAGCTGCTGTTCTGGGATTTGATAAGATGATGGTTTTAGCGACTTATGGAGGTGGTTTTTTGGCTTCCAGGTCGTCCCACAAAGTATAAATACAAGACTCTCGATTCACCAGTCAATCCGTGTCCCTGTCCCGTTAACATTTACCTGATCCTCGTGCTGAAAAGTCCCATGAAACGTGTTGATTGGTCACGATAAAATGTTCTTGAATGTTGCTGCATATACTGGCATGGCATGCTTAGCACACACCAGCCACAAGCTAAAGAAGAAGGATGTTAGACACCATTCCTCTGCTTGTCTTGCCAGTTCACTCCGGTGAACCCACCGCCTCCCCTGCTTCTCCTTCTTCTCCCTGTTCCTGCTGCTGTGCTTGTTTCCTGTTTCTTCTCTGTGTTCTGTCTGGTTTGAGGGTTTGGGGAACTTAGCTACTCCTGTATGCAGGATGAGAAGATTCTTCCAAACTAAGGCTTTGTACCTAAGAAAAAAATAGTAGCTGGTTTTTCATTTACATTTACAGCATTTACTTACAATCAGTAGTTACCAGGACAGTCCCCCTGGAGACAAGTTGAGTGTCTTGTTCAGGGACACAATTGTAGTAAGTGGGGTTTGAACCTTTGTGGTCTTCTGGTTCATATGTGAGTGTCTAACTCTCGATAGAACGATTGAAGACATTGTGCTAAATGTTATTGCTGTAAATACCATATGTTGTATGGTCCAAGAACCCATTGTAGTTAGGTGACCATGAGCAGGGTGAAAGAGCGTTTAATCGGCACCCAGAACGTTTCTCGGTTCACAACTCGGTTGCACATATTTTGGTGTTTGCTTGAAACAAGCGGAGTAATCATACAAATTCCATCCCAGGCCGGAGCATCTGTGGCCCGGATGGATCGACTCAGACGGGCTCGCAAATTAGATTTCACCCGGCAACCCCAAGTTCCCTTGTCACCATGGATGCCAGGCCTTTAGACTATACTGACAATCAGTCGCAGCACGTTCATTATTGGGATTTTTGGGCACTTTCATCTTCAGCCTCTGCTCTTCACACGCTGTTGGAGTTTCTGTTGGTTTCGCATGCTGGCTCTTCATGTGTTTCATCTCTGGCTCTGGGCTGTGGGTTTGCATAGTTGCAGACACAGGCTTTATTCGTCTTGGACACTTGATCTGAATGCACCAGAGGTTCAATTACAGAAAGGGATTCTCTTACTTTACTGACTGAAGCAATGGCACGTAAGGCCCCACAATACTGTTAGTCAAATTTATAAATCATTTTCTGGGAGGAGCCAGGCCCTAATTTCATTACATCCTTTCATCATTTATTGTAATTACTGCCACAGTGATGACCCATTTCTTTCGTTAATGAACTGATTTTGGAATGAAATATTTCATAACCCTGGACAGGCTGGACAGGACATTAACTCATGAAAAGCAGCAGGTCAAATTACAACCATCTTCACCCACAATGCAACAGAGACCAAGAACAAAAGATGCAAAAGATTGGATGAAACATTGGAATCACCATTCATTTAAACTTGTTTAAAGTCAACAGGCTCAGTGGTTTCTAATTGAGAGTAGAGTATCGAGTTACTAATAAGTTACAGGTTTGAACCCTGTTTTCCTCCATTGTATGTGAGCAAGACATTCAAACCTGTTACTAGTGGTTGCAGGCTGCAATTTCCAGTACATAAGAGCATAAGCTGCAAGTATTGACATTAACCTCGTCAATTACTAATAATTTACTATTTTTTGACATATTAATTAATATCCACAGCCGTACTGTTGTCCAATAAATAAACCAATAAACATGCTTTAAGTTGTCAGTATGACCAGTCGGCATGTGTCACTTCTTCCACAATGTCACCACCAACAGTCTGGAGGGTTTGAGTAAATCTACTCATTGAATCTCACCTTGACACTGCCAAGGCTCGAGGCATCAAAATATGAGCCTGTCATCCAAGGGGGATGTGTTTGCCTTAAGAGGTGGGTGGGGACCTGGCTTCACTGGGGACGCTGTGAATTTTTTTGTCCCGCAGCGCCTCTGTTTCAACGCTGTTGCCTTGAGACAAACAAGCCTTGTTTGCCCACCCCATCACACACGCCTCCTGATCTAAATGTGACTCACCAGCATTCAGCGCATGGATCATTATTTGATCAGAGCTCAAGTTTGTCTTTTCGAGTAAACACCGCGGTTCAGGTAAACAGGGGCAGCAGGGGGACGCGGGTTTTAATTTCCCGTCCGTGCCACTTCCAAGGAAATCAGGATAAATGACCATTAGCCCAAATGGCATTAATTCAGGGTGTGGAATGATAAATGGATGCCCCTTCCCATTGATTGGATTCAGCTCCTCCGGTTGAACGCGTCTGCACCGTGAGGATTAAGTCTCTCAGTGTGCGGGGAGATAATGGTTAGAAGATCACAGCGTGCACAGGGTTAGAGCCATTACTGTTGTGAAGTAGCACTCCCTTCCCATTAGTCCTTGCTTTGTCTCATTCTTAATGACAGATCCTAAAACCCCAGCCTGTTTGGGGAGAAAATGTCTTAAATGCTTTTTATATTCAATCATTTTCTTGGTGAAGTGACATGATTTCTGTGCCACGCATAATTGCAAGTTGGTCTTTCATAACATGCCTATTGATCAGCGATTACAAAAGGCACACATACAAGCTGTGGATAAAATAACAAAATGAACAAAAATCAGTCTGAGCTCTACCAGTGTAAGAGGATTTTGAGGATTAAAGAAAAATATGTATTGAATTTGACAACCTTTGTCAAAAATATGTTTTTTTTGGTAAGAGCTCCTTTGTGAGCTAATTAAGAAGTGTGTTTTATTTGAGAAACATGGGCATATTTACTGACAAATGGTCTAATTCTATCCATTTCTTTTTTAGATATGAACAACACAGCATAACTGACATAACAATCGTAATTACTATAATTATTGTCTTATTTGCTCAGCAGTTTTCAGTGAATTGAAGTACATGGAGATTGGATATAGAGGCCTGGATTCATGGGTCCATGGATCCGTGCAAACTGACAAGGGCACAACCTGCTCTGACATTATAAGCTTATATCATATATTTCAATGGTTTGTAATAGACAATAGACATGTTGTCTGTCGGCTGTCTTGTAACCTTGCTGGAGGTGATAACAAAAAAGAAAGAGTCAAGTCGGAACCATGCCCTGGAAAATGATCTAAACCGACCCATTTCCAGCGGCCAGTATTGAACAGCCCCTCACTGAAGAAGAGTGTCCTTGTGGAACACCAGCAGGTCAGGGATTTGCAGCAATTCAGCGCTTAATCTGATCACATTGACCAGCAGTGGAATCCAGATACGTACGTCAGTGTTTATGTTTGTGTGGGTTTGTTATTCGGTCCATATGGTTTTCATAATCAGCTGTTGTCATGAATGTGCACATACGTAAGTACAGACTCGTTTTAATACGTGTTTATCTGCATGAATGGTCAGCTGGCAGGGATTTTTACCACGCAGAAACACACATGCACCCACACACAGGTTTGCCCATTTTCTGGGAGCGTACAACACTGGCCTGAGGCGAGTGGTCCAACCTGCCATTCCAACAACAGCTCAATTCCATCCAACTCATCCGTGGACTCTCACCAGCACAGCGCCACCTCCATGCATGCACACACTAAGCTGGGCCTTCTGTCCATAGGCCTGTGGGCCTACAAATCCCAAACGCACCCCTCCATGCTGCCCAACCGTGCCCAAATTGGTATGTGCTGGCACAGCCGGGCTGGCATTTACACTTTGCTGGCGTCAGCACACCTCGGCCGGAGCGACTGACATCTGTTAAAAAGGTGGAATGGAGGGGAGCGTCAGGGATTTTCAATGAATCCGGCCTGCATACCAATCAGCATGCGGCAGCCGCCTCATCATTGACTTTTTTTTTTTTTTAAACTCCATGCCTTTCTGAGCTTTGACAAACAGCGGGCGGGGCCGCTCCTGCCACTTCGCCTGTCTGGCTGTCAGCTGTAGTGTTTACAGAGGTGGGTGGACACTGACGCGCTGACATTTGTTTTCGAGGGGGGGGGTGGGTGATCTGCATCCGAGCCGGCTGGCCGTGATTGAGTGGTCACCGTCGGCCTGTGACACGTTTACTGGCCGCCTTACAATACCTTTGAAGTCAGTTTGCCACCGACAGCGGAGGACTGTCAGGGGTTAGCGGCTGGAGGAAATGGGGGAAGTCGAATTTTCATAGAACAGATTCAGAGAGGTAGGGGACAGAGAGAAATTGCATTTCAGAGCTTGGCTTTGAATTCCTTTCATCCGTGAATCTGTAGCCAACCTCATTGTTACATGTTACGCAGCACACATATTAATGGTGCAAATAAAGTTAATTCACTTTGATCTTTTCTTTGCAGCCTCCAGCTATATGCGTTTGTAGCGTTTGTTTGATGGTCTCCTCTTTCAGATGTACAAAAAAATTATAATTTTAGAGCCCACACCATATGTATAGGGTGATGATGGGACTGGTGTTAATTTTGGACAAATGCAATGCAAATTACAATTTAAATACCACTAAAGGTTCTGTTCACCCTTCTTTCATAATTTTTTTTCATTCTTAAAATTCAATTATTTCTTCAAACAAACCAAACCCATTACAAAATACAGTTTATTAAACTCAATACACAGTTTTCAAACGATCCCTTGATACTACTGAACGACTGAAACCCACCAGTACGTGTATTACCTGTATCACCATCACTCAACATGCTGAGATTGCTGCTAGCCCAGTGCAATGTAATCACTTCAAAAGAACAATTCCTGCAGCACGAAGTGCCAGAAAACATCAACAGTAAATTATCCGATGAACAGCAAAAAAAACTTTAGCTTTTCCTCTATTAAATAATTTATCACAAACTGTCTTACAATGAAGCGTTCTGTGCTGTGAAAACAGCATATGTTAAGGCCAATGTGGCCATTTTTATCTGAATAAAATAAAGAAATAAAACAACGTGAAAGAGATTTTAATTACTTCCCACGCCGCATTTGTTATTGCAAGCCTGATGCTTTGTGCAATTGTGATTCAGTGGCGTTTCACGGGGTACCAGGGGATTGTGTTTTGTCGCCAGCATACAATGCCTGGTCTGGTAATCTTAACACAATCCTGCTGTGTGCTGCAGTGCTCCATTTTGCTGCGGGTTTGCATGTATTGAAGGCTTTTTAAAATTTCTGATCGGGATGAAACTTGCTTGCTTGCTGCTGTTGAGTGCATCCCCCCACAGATGTGTGAGCTTTACCCCCCCACTGCCCAAGCACTTAATAATAATGTTTGTTTGCCCTCGTGTGATGGGGGGTTTATTAATCCTCCCTGATGCCTAGAGTGCTGGAGGGATGACTCTAGAAAAGAAAAGCAAACAAAAAAAACATTGACAATCCTTTGCTAAGTATGGTGAGTGAATATGGGAGCTGTTATGAACCATTGTGTGTGTTAAATTGGCGTCTGCGTTTGAATGACTCATCTCTTCATTAGTGTGACAGTAAAAATTTCAATGCTGCATCGGATTGTGAAACACAGATGAAGGTGAATGCTATTTTTGGCCATACAGTAATGTCACTTTTAGTACTTACGCAGCTCTTTAAAATTCCGTTGGAAATGTGTAACGTCTGTGTCATTTACATTTACAGCATTTATCAGACTCCCTTATCCAGAGCGACTTACAATCAGTAGTTACAGGGACAGTCCCCCTGGAGCAACTTAGGGTTAAGTGTCTTGATCAGGGACACGATGGTAGTAAGTGGGGTTTGAACCTGGGTCTTCTGGTTCATAAGTGGGGTTTGAACCTGGGTCTTCTGGTTCATAGGCGAGAGTCTTACCCACTAGGCTACTATCACTACCACTCTGTGTCATATCATAGAGTAACACATATGGAGTATTGTTTAATCTGCATACTTGTGATGTGACACTGTGTGTGTGTCTGATTCTGATCCCTTTTGTTGATAGATTATATTAGTGAAGTGATTGTCATTGTGAAACACTGCATCACAGCACAGGGTGACACAACAAAATGTGTCCTCTGCTTTTAAACCATCACCCTTGCTCAGTGGCATCTCAGTGGCACTTTGGTGGTTCGGGACTCAAATCCTTCTGATTGCGTGGCTGCTTCCTGAACCGGCCCATAAACCAAAAACAGACAGAATAACTTTGTTTTAGACACTCTGGATCTTTTGCACTCTGCGTTGTAACCTGGTACCCATATGCCATTAAACTGGACTGAGCTTTACCAGATGTCTGGGTCACAACCTCCAGCCTCAAGGCCCCTGTCCTCAAATCTGAATTTTTTTTAGCTTATGTGCCAGTCACATTTTTTTTTGTCCCAAACCCTTAATGAACCGTAACCCCTGTTTAAGGTCCCACTGCTTTAAATGAGAACTTGCTCAGTGTGTGGAAATAAATTGAGAGCAAGAAAGCTTCCCAAAGATTCCCATCCTCAGAACTTCCTCTGGTGACACGTTCTGGCTGCACTTCTGGTCTCCAGGCATGAAGCTGACACGTCAGTCCCGGCAGAGACGTGAGAGTGGGAGACAATGCTGTCTCCGGGTCGTCTTCGTCACCTGCAGACGTGCCTGAAAGTTAATCCAAGACGGCCTTCAATCTGCTGGGCAAAGCCAACACTGCGTACAATGTGCTCAGGAGGGAGAAGGAATGTTGTCTTTCGACGTTTGCTGTACACCGGCGGGTGACGTCCAGTTAATGCGTGCTTCTGTTGCTGTTTATTACGAATTGCTTCTGATGTGAAGTGCTGCACGGTGGCACGGTGGTTGGCGGCATGACCTCGCGTCTTGATTCCCGGCTCGTGTTGCGATGGACCCAGGCAGCCGTGAAAGGAATTCGTGCTTAAGGAAAGTGAGTGAGCGAGTGATAAAGTTCTACAGGGTCGCACCCATAATCTAACACGTTGGATGTCACCTTTTCGAGGCTTTCTGGGAAAATTAGGTAATGCAGGGCTGTCGGGAGGGATCAGGGTTAAACCTGAGATTTGTAGGATGCTTTCACAGGGAACAGGATTAGCCACTCCCTGTACAATCTCTTGTCAAGGGGTTAGAAACAAAATCGTGTAAGTGACATTTTGGGTGAAATGGAGACATTAAAATTATTGATTAACTTTTTATTTAGAGACAGTATTTTTTTCCAGATTAATTCACCACTTTACTTTATTGCAACCTTGGTACTTAACCATCTCTTTGGATTTTCCTCTTATTAGTTGGGAGTTGGGAATATTTTTCCCCTGGTCGCAACGAATGCGATTATTTTTGCAACCCCAGACTCTGCTCCATCGGTTAATGTCAGGGTTTCCGTGGGAAGACGCATGCGCAGACATGCTGGGTTGGCTGGAGACAGTCAGTGAGCGAGCGAGTGGAGCGTCGGTGACCCCCTGGGGCGTCGGGGACGCAGGCAGAAGAGAGGCAGCCGCAGCAACGGTTGTGATAGCGACAAATGATGCTCGCAGAGGGTGGACGTAAGACGCCGCTCCAGCATACACAGGGAGAGTGAGTCCAGAAAGAGTTCGTACTGTGAATCAGTCCGTCCAAGGCGTGACAAGCTGCTAATTTAACCTGCAGTGAGGATATTTCCTCTGAAATACGTTTGAGCTGGTGCAGTGAACCTGCTGGTGATATATGAGTGGGGGTCCCTCGGCCTGTGTGTGGGGGGGTGTTCTCCTCTCCAATGGGTGTGGAATTGTTGGATTAAATCACTGATAATCTACAGCGTCTGCAAATTTGGTCCTGATAGGTGTGGCCCATAGCAGATCACTTAAGAGATCACATTTGAAGCGGCCTACTAGCCCTCAGGGCTGCCGGCTCTCTGCATTTTACTGAGATCTGGGATTATGATGGAATTTTCTGCACCATGAACAGGCTGACTGTAAAAGTGTCATCGCACAAGATGTGAAGGTTAATGTGCATCTCCCTTCAATAGAAGAATCTCTCCCAACCACACAGCAGGGCTTGCGTGTGTGTGTGTGTGTGTGTGTGTATGTGTGACAGAGAGTAACAGATTACTAACATATGTGTGGGTGTACACATGCTGGATGTTATTGAATTCACAGGCGAGTGCAGAGTGGGCTTTTTTGTTGATACAGCAGTTTGTGTGTGTGTGTGTGTGTGTGTGTGTGTGTGTGTGTGTGTGTGTGTGTGTGTGTGTGTGTGTGTGGCAAACATCACGTTTCCTCCTTTTCTCCCCCCTTCTTACCCTTCATATTGGCTAACCAAGTCAGCCATTACAGAGATGAGCAGAAAAGGCATGTTAATAAGCACCGTCTTTTTGTTAATGTGTTTCAGGTATCACACCTGCATTGAATTTCAGCTCAGTGCTCAGACTGACCTGATGTGACCATGTTATACTGGGCCAGTGCATGAGTTTGTGTTGTTGTCTTTTTATAATGTGTGTGCTGGCTGGGTAATACTGCACACAAGGCTTGCCATATTATCCTCATACCACAGCAACAGCCGTTCCTTTTCAGGTCTTGTATGTGATTCATATTGCATGGTGGGTTTTTGCCAAGGTGAAGCCACATTTTTTTATTCATACTGTGATTAAAACATATTTTTACATCTCCATATAAATGTGCTTACCTGAGAGTGCTTTTCATAAATTACCATGCATATTTCCTATAACTGGGTGGGGGTTCTTCATTATGCATGCTTATGTAAATTGATGCACAAGGGACTGGTCTCTGTTGATATAACAGATAGTTCGTAATGATTTTGCAAACAGAAGGAGACAGAGACATACATGTGGAAAAGAGCATACAAAATATAGATTTCTTTAATGGGAACAAGTGCATGACCCAAGCTTTCAATTTCCATGGAAACAGGAGATTTCCTGCAAAGCCACTGTTGAGAGTTGTCACTTTATGTTTTTATGTTTATCCAGATGTTATTTTGTCTTTTTTTTTTTTTTTGATGAAGCAAACCCATACTTGGTAATGTCTTTCATGTGTAATATGTTGAAATTATAAAAGTATATGTTAAAGTATGAAAGTATGTATCATGTACAGATGTTGTCAATGTCACTCTGATTTTGTGCATGCAAATATGTCACACCTCATTAATTGTGTTCGCAGACTCTCATTAATGAGAGAAACATCCCATCTTGATCAGTTATATAGGAAATTCAGTAAACTGGATATTGTGATGATTAATTTTGCAAATGATGATGCAAGTCACATCTAAGGAGTGCTGAAATACTCCTCTCTGCCTAATTCATTGCATATTTTCTAAGTTCAAAACCAACACTGAGCCTGGACCTTCTCTCCTGACCTCCTCAACTCATTGCTCTGATGAAAACTGCTCTGAATGACCCGTCATCACTGGTTTTCAGTCCATTACTTGTGTGTTTTGTCAAGCATTAGCCTTTTTCTTTTCCTTAAAAGAAAACATCTGAAGAAATGGGGGCAAGATTAAGACTTTTTCATTTATGTATTTTTAATAATCTACACATTAAAAATGGATTATCAATATTTCAAAGAAAACCTATTTTAACCGAGTGTCATGTTGGGCTGGACATGGCGATGAAGGAGGATGCATACGCACGGCTTCACAGGACAGGGGTTTAATACATAACACGAGACAGGGGAACATCAACACGGCAGACAGGATAGCTTTATACAATTATATAAATATACAACAGGTGAACACGATCAGGGAACATTACACCAGACTTCACGCAGTGAAGATTCAGCTCTACACAGTGTGGATTAGTACCACCATGCATTGCATGCCCAGTTCAGTAGGGGCATTAGTGGGCATTCACCCACCCTTAGGCAGAAGATGGGGTATATTGAGGGGACTTGGGGGGAGTGCTAGTTTAAGTTATTGTTATCCATGCTGCTTGCATTTTCCTGAACCGTATTTCTGACTCCGAATGATTGACTGTGGCAGGACATTGAGAAGGAGTCCCAAGCCAGGGAGTACCAGTCAGCCAGGTTCCGGGTAGATCTGAGTCCAAGGTCAAACTTGAGTCAAGAGGTAGTGCTCCATCAACAGATCCAGGAACTCTGTCTGATGCATGACGGCTTTAAACCAGCTGCATGGTGCACAGCAGCTTTACTAAACGCTGTACTCCTAAAGCCCTGGAGGGCACTTCACTTTTTGTTTTTGAGACCTTCTCCACTAAATCAACTGCAGGAGGACAGCTTTGCTCTACAAATATGACATAAAACGAGTACAGCAGACTCTCAGTCCCACGTACATACAGGGGGTCAGGCAGAGTTGAGCTGAAAAGCGCCACAGACTGTGAATCTGGTGTGACGTCCGCAGGTTCTGAGTGGGAGAATTTGGTTCAGGTGTAGTACAGAGTAATCTGGAATTTTGCCCAGACCTCCAGACTGCAGCCTGCAAGGCTTCATTCACCGAAACACTGATTATTTTTATGGTAATGTGGCATGAGACTGACAGAGGCAGAAGGGAGAAGGTGGAGATGATTGGTGAAAGGCTGGTATGGAAACCAAAAGAATTGAAATTCCATCGCTACTCTCTGGCATCTGTACTCAACGTGACTGTCGCAGTTCACCTTTTGCCCTCCTGTGGCAGAGACGGGCCGATTATAACACCACAATCTTAGAATCCGGGTCAGGAATATCATCCTTGTGTCAGAGGGCTCAACTTCAATAGTTCTGGGAGAACAAAATCATCCCATTGGGAGCTGGGAAACCTAATTACACAGTCATTACGACTTGTTTTTCCACCTATGCCTTGCATTGCATCAAAAATCCATGGCAATTTGCATTCTTTTTTGTTGAGGGAGGAGGCTTATTAAAATTCAAAGGCATGCCTTCATGAGCAGAGCAGTCGGGAAGGAGAGTAGGATGGAGGTTCTAGTTTCTGATTGGATTCAAAGCTGATTTCTGATTGAATTCAATGCGATTTGTTTCTCTTGCGCAGCACAGCGGAGCCTATTCCTATGCGCGCAGCGTGCTAAAAATGATCTTCTACCTCACTGTCACACAAGCCCCGATCGATCCAATCAATTGTGTGGCGGTGCGCTCCCTAAAATAGCCCCGCCACATCTGCTTAAAGAGGAGCAGCCCATTTTAGAGCCGAGTCGGACTCTGGAGGCGATTGGCTCGTCGGAGCACCCGCCCCGTCTCCCCAGCCAGTGATTTTACTTTTTTTACTTTTTTTATCTTGGCTGACAGTTCATTGTGGTGGGAGATGAGCCAAGCTGGAAGTGCAGCTCCTCTTCACCCTCTCCACCCTCGTATCGCTCTTGTCTTTCTCGATCTGCGCTCCTGGGGAGAGATTTCGTATTGAAGACGCCGACAGTGAAGCGACTGCGCATTTCCACATGGAAAAGAGCAGCTGATTGCAATCAATAATCAATCAGAGGAAGGCGGACATTCCTCGTCCGTCCGCCGGCCCCACCGAGCCTCATTCCCGCCCTGTCGAATTATGATTAGCCAGCGTCCTCTTTTCCTGCCATCGAGGTGCATTGTTGAAAGTGCTTCCAAATTGTGATTAGACCTCTTCATGCGAGGTTCGCTTCAGATCTGACCGGCTCACCGTTCTGCCACTTTTAGTCTGCCTCGATGTTGCTGCTTTTACATAAACCCCATCCACCAGTGGCGTTCATCATTTGCAATGCATGCTGGTACTCCATCCCACTGACGTGTTTGTTGGGATGAGGCCACATCTCTGGGCTTTGAAAGTGCAGTGGTAGCGCTCTCCCTGTGAATGGGTGCCTCTGAATTCAACATTATGCTTGTTAAAACGATCATGGCTGATTTGGATTTGTGCAGCTATTATGGAGGATCTTTTTGTGGAAGTAAACGTTCAGAGTTAGCAGCTGAGTTCTGCCATTGTGTCACTGTTGAGAGCCACAAGTGAGTGATTTACTTTTAATTTTAGTATCTCAGTACAG
The DNA here is from genome assembly GCF_900700375.1 of Denticeps clupeoides. Lineage (NCBI taxonomy): Eukaryota > Metazoa > Chordata > Actinopteri > Clupeiformes > Denticipitidae > Denticeps > Denticeps clupeoides. Next base: position 10,301,827 of record NC_041709.1, read on the forward strand.
TATTGTTGTTATTGTCATATGTAAACTAAACGACCTCTTATTTAACTTAAGAATACTCATAACTCTTGGATATGAACAGTTAGTTTTGTATTTATTTATTTAACATTTTTGTCACAGTCTAATTAGTAAACCAGTCATGCATTTGAATAGATTTCACACCTTCTGTATGTGATAAATAAATCTTGTGATAAAATAAACAGGCCTAGGATTGGTCATTTGTGTTGTTTTTTGTTGTTGTATATTTCTTTTTTGATTTTTGTGGAAAGTCAGTTTTGAGGATTGGAGCGTTGGTTGATTTGTAAAATAAAGTACATGCAGTCCGAGGGGGTAAAGGATTAAACATTGTTATTCAATTAAGACCATTTTCCTGTGCTCTACCCACTAGTCAGTAATTAGCGATTATAGGGCTGTCGATTCATTTTGAATTTACTCACTGTAGGAGATGGTCCTGCAGAGTTTTTTGCTGATATTCAATTATGTGCATGATGTTGTAATTCTGTTTTGTTTAGGTTGTTTTGATTTTTGTGTGCTTTTAGTCGAGATTCTTCACGTTAAGATTATAGGTGATGTATGTATATGTATGAATAGGTACATGGTTATGGGCATTACTATTGTGCGCTCTATGCTGCAAAACAAACAAAAAATTGTACAATGCATACTTTTCTCAAGGGAGCAGGAATCATTCAACTCCATTAATCTAAGTATAAAATACAACTTCACATGGAATTGTAATCAACAATAAACAATGCATGGTAATTAATAATGCTATTAATTCATTAGTTTTCATATACATGCCATTTCACCAAAGACAAACCTTTCATATTAATCTGAGCCATTTTGTCCTGCCGCCATGACATTACCTCTGTGGCACCGGAGGGTCTGTGGTGGCAAATGAAATTCTATGGAGATTCAGACCCTATGTTTCCTGTACTTCAAGGTCAATAAGAACGAGGACCTGTACAAGACAGACTGTCATTTCTCCTCGATGCTGGCACTTTACGTTGTCACATTTAGACGTCCTTCACAGCACCTCATAGAAGGCAGCACAGAGAGTGAGAAAAGGAGAGGAGATGGAAGGAGAGCAAGCTGGGAACCAGCTGCTGGTTTTTTTTTTTTTTTTTTTGTGGTTTCTTCTAGAAGAATTGAGTGTCCTCTGTGCAGTCTTGGGGAGAGCAATACAGACACATTAGCACACATACCCCCTGGGCTCAAGGCTAGTCAGCACCGGAATACAAATGCACCAGCTGGCCGCTTGTACCAAACACCTTTTTTTTTCTCTCTCTTGCTTAACCCCATCACGTAAAGCATGTGGCGAAAAGCAAACATCACTCAGGACGGGGGTGGGGGGGGCACAACCCTCCCCGGATGTGGCGCGAGAAGCGCCCGTGTCATTTCCCTTCTGCTTCTTCCATTAAGGCCAATCATCGTCTAGCTTTTCCACATGGGCTGTCCGTCACGGAGCCTCGCCAGCCCAGCTAATTAAAGAGCTATTCATCAGGAGCAGGTAGAGGGCTCCGTTTTAACTTAATTGGATGATGCATCGGCTCTGGTTAATGCAGCCAGGGGAAATGCCTGAGCTCTGACGAGGAGAGTAATGACACGCTTCTGCCTGTGCGCTTAAAGCGCAGGATGCTCGCACCCATCGCTCCGAGGGCAATCAACCGCCGAAAGGCCTCATTCAGAACAACCTGGAGCAGGTCCTCAGAAACGCTGCTCAAAACACGCGGGAATATTGATCCGAGACGTCTTTTTTTTTTTTTGGCCCTGTTTCCTTTTTGCATCTGATTCAGAATTTATTGGTGGCGGGTTTCTCGTGTTCATGCATGGCAGCCGGCGTTATTACTTTTTGGATTGGAAGCACGCGGCTTGGCAAGGCAGAACTCGGATTCTCCTGGCAGAAGAAAACAATGAATATTAGTGTGGGAGAAACCCTGTCGCATCTAGCTTTTTAAATTGTGCAGTTTGAGATTTTCAGAAAGCAACGCACACTGTGAGGTCCTGACAACTTGATTCAGCTGCTGCAGGAACACATTCTGTAAAACAGTCACGTTAAAAAAGGATAATAGTAAATTCTTCCAGTCTCTGAACAATGAAAAACTGTCCCTTGGATGTAGTTACGTTATAATTATTATAATTAGGTATGAGCTGCCAGTATTAACTCGAAGAATTTGTATTTACCAGTGTATAAACAGCAAAATAGTATTTTTCTCCTATTGTATTTAATGAGCTCTGGGTCATTTACATTTCTGGCATTTATCAGACACCCTTATCCAGAGCGACTTACAATCAGCAGTTACAGGGACAGTCCCTCTGGGGACACTCAGGGACACAATAGCAGTAAGTGGGGTTTAAAACTGCGACTTTGTGGTATTCTGGTTCATTGGTGACGGGTTTACCCACTAGGCTACTAAAACACTACCTATTATCAGATTTTATATGGAATCCAGTTACACCATTTAGTACTAGCTAGGCTCAAATATACACAACGTAAAAAAAAGCTATAAAACAATAATTTGTTAAAAGAATTAGCCCTGCCAACCACCATGAAGCTGGGTGGCAGCAGCAAGTTGCCATGGGGATGCTGCTTTTTTATATAAGGGAGGAAATTGACGGAGCAACGTGTAAAGGAATCTATAAGAGGGAAAACAAAACCTGCAGCATTCAGCAAGCAAACTGAAAGATTAATCTTCTACCAGGACAACAATTGAAAACATTCAGTATAGGACTGCAGATGTTTTTTAAGCAGCCAGCTGGCAACCTGTGGCAAGAATAAAAAAGGTGATCTTCTCCAAGGATTCACATTTAAATTGATGGGCTGTTTTGCAAGGATGAACCAAACCTGCTGTGTTAACCTTTAAAATGTCTAGGAACTTTGGCTTTACCCTTCCCATATTCCTTTGTTCCCTGTAGTAGCTCCAGGTTGGAGTGAGGCACTGTGCTCATTTCAAAATATATGTTGATCAAGACTTGTTCCTAGTATTAGTGGTTCTTCTTGGAGCCATAAATATTAAATATCCAGCGTCACCACAACGCTCAGCAATCAGTCAGCTCATCCTGAGCATCACTAATGAGCCTTTTCATCAGCGTTTTTGGCTACGTGTTCTTTCTCTAATGCGCTCTGTAATCCAGTCAGACCCTTTAATTAGAGGTACAGTGACGGACCATTAAGAAGCACAGCAGCATTTATTTGTCAGTTCAAGTGAAATGTTTACTAGTGATAAACCCATGTCAAAAAAAAATCCCACATCCAAGATCCTATAAGTTTCTCTCTTAGAAAATCAGTATTTGGGGGGATTTATGTAACAATCATACATGGACAAAACAAGACCAACATTATGTGTCTAAATGCTTAATGTTGTTCACACAATGCACTGTGATTCCCACCAAAACCATATTTTGAACCTGAACAATATAGGCTTAATTGATGGGAATGTACTGATGTTTCCATAGTTCCTGAAAGGGAAGGAAGGGCGGGCAAACGAGTGTGAAAACTGGTGGTCCTGCTGGAATGTCTTTCCTCAAGGTCACAGAAGTGATCTGAACTGGTGGGCGGAATATCTTTGGCTTACGCCTGTGGTGCTGGCATGGGCACGGCCCACCTGCTCACAGGGGAAGGCCGCCGAGTCCGCCTGGCATTGCCAAGGGGACTGACCAACAGCACTCACCCTCCAAATGGTGCCAATCAGAGCGGCTTCCAGAACCGGCATCCACCAGGTGCTCAGCAACAGCCTGGGAAAGAACACATCCCTTTGTCTCTCCCTGACAGCCAAGATTCTAGGAGTTGTTGATGCGCACATGTAATTTTGGGGGGCGGAAAGCAACACATATGCTTCGGAAAACAGCCCTCGCAACCTCAGGCTTTTCTCAGTTTTGTCTTTCTGTCCTTAAACTCCCAGCCTTTGAGATCAGCCGATCTGATTCTCTCCTAGTGTTTCAAACCAGTTTATTTTGTCAGGGACGGATTGGCAGAATGTCTTTATATTCACTACCTTGGGCTTCAGAACACAACTCACCTTGAAACACAGACACAGGTCGGTTCTTGAAACCATTTAATGCGTGGACCTTCTTTCTCTCTTACATCATTATTACATTGTTATTACATACTTCAATCATAAACCTTGTGCCACACACCTTGTGTCATGAGAACTGTATTTAAATAGACAGTACGCATTAACAATGACACAATACAAATATAACGTAAGGAAACATTTCTTAATCAAGTAACTTGTTGGCTGATTGTCCTGAAAAGAGATATTAAGTATTTGTCGCTTCGCTTTGACTTCAGTTTAACCTTTTATTTTAACTTTGTGGCAGACATCCGCTCACCGGCAGTCCATGTGAGGGAGATCTGGTTTATTCTCGATAACTTCTAAACACCATCTCACAAGACATTACCTTAACCATAAATTTCTTACATTGAAAATAATAACCTGTAATAATTCAATCATTTACATCATAAACGTTATGTTTTGTTTAACAGCACAAACAATGAAGGTGCCCTTTACTTGAAATCATTCTCAAGGATGAATCATTGTTTAAAGGAAAGACCTAAAATCTACCAAATTCTCACATCTCTGATATGTAAATCCCCTTTTTTTATATTGCAACAAAATGGTACTCTTATTCTTATTCTGACTTTTGTATGACTTTCATAAGTACGCACTGAAGGAGAAAAAGGTACTTGCACAATAAGGGCTTCTCTAGTGCTAATAGTTTTCCATATGAAAGAGCACTTATCAACAAGAGCTGCATCAACACACATGCAGTACCATAAATAGGCAGAGATCACTTCTGATCTCAGAAAAAAAAAATATCTGGATCTGCATCTCTCAAGAGTCCTTTAACTACTTATTTACAGACTTGTACATGCACATAAAACAGAAACGCATATGTGTGATCATGCACAGTAAAAAGGAGTTTGTCCAAAACAATTTTCACAGTCTTTCCACAGTATCTTTCCATAGGAATTGTGCAATCCCTGTGAAGGGAGAGGTTGTACACATGGTTGACATCAATAACAAGTAAAAAAAACTTGCTGAAAGACACTACTTTATGCTAAATAGCAGAGTTTTTGCTTTCCAATTTTTAAAAAATGTCTAAATCAAATTTTTAATATTACAAATTGACATAAATACCCTTTAAAACATTATGGGCTTTTAGAGCTGACATTGTCTGACCTCATCCACCTGCCCCCTATTAGAGCAGAACTCCTTTGTATCTCCCGTCGGTATCTCTCTGCCTGATCTTCCATCTGGGAGAGCATACCTGTGTATGGACCGCTGCCTGTTCTGGGTGTCGCCCTGGCCCAAATCCCATGTTCTGACTGCCCTCCTGAGTACTGACCTCTGCCCATCCCTGGCTGCTCTGCCTCTGGAGTCCTGTGCCATTCACCTACTCCCGACCCCTAACAACTCTTCTGTTGCATGCGAGCATTTGCATACGCTTGTGTTATGTAAATGTGTTTCTGTATTGTATCTCAATTGTTAGACTTATATATAATTTAACTTAAAATTTGACTTCAAAATGGTATGAGATTACAGTTACAGTATCTGGCTTTTTTAGCTGCAATACTATACTAATGCATAACTCAATCTCACACACACACATACTGTATTAAGTGTTATAAAGGGCATCAGTAGGAATTACTGTGCACAGCTATGACATTTTTTATGCGTTCTGAAGATCTATGAGCTGAAGTACAGAAGTCTTAGGTCTGCATTCCATTGAGGAAGAAATTGAGGGCGGATTAGCAGTGCTGGTAACATCATTATATTATGTCAGCATGAATATTTCTACCTGCGTTGAAATCATGTTCAAGAATAAGGGGGTCTACTCACCTTGACAGAACAAAGAGCCCCAGTTCTGACCCCGTTTGCAGCCAACATCATTCTGCTTGGCCTTGCAGCGAGAAAATAAAAGATTACTCCCAGACATACCATTATGTTCTATGATGGCTCCCATACATCAAATCTGCGCCCACTCCAGACCAAACGTTTTCAGAAAATACAGAGTATGTCTATGTAGCTCAAAGTGGCCAGCAAGAATGTGAGAAAAGAGGCTCGAGAAGGGAATTTTTTTTACAGCCTTATCAGTATGTAAAACATACCTAGAGCCAATAATTAATTGTATTCGAAGAGAATGCAGAATTAAACACCTCTTAACTCATCTGGTGGAATGGTATGCAGTATGGACAGTATGAAAATATCATCTTTGCATTGAATGGGGTTCATCTATAGCTCCAATATCTTAAGTGTTTTTGAGAAATGGAGGATAAATCAGGAACCATCAGATGCCTGCTGTAAACCCGGCCACCCCTGGTTCTCGGGCATTCTTTAGGAAGGACGTTTGCTTTCACTTCCTCTTTAAAATTTGATGGAATCAGTGGGACAGACAGAACAACTTCGTAGGAAGAAAAAAAGAAGAAAAAAAAGGTTGAAGGGAGGAATGCAGAAGCAAAACAAAGGGAATCAGGCAGACTGATGGCTATTGAGCTTCACTCTTAATAGCCCGTGGCGTTCCTCTTGTTTAAGTCTCTGTCTTCCTTCATTCGATCCAGACCATTATTAAAGCTTGTGCGTTGGTGTGTTGTCGAGCCTGGGTGATGTATTAAAACACAAGTCTGCAGCTTATGCAACTAAAGTCCGGATAACGCCTTTAAAGTGGCTCCGTACTGTAAGATTAGAAGGGCAGATCAATGAGTTGCGACTAATGATTTTCAGACCGCTTAAATGAGATTATTGGAAGCACATGCGGCTGCGAGCTCGAACTCTGAAGTGCCCACACTAAACACGTCTAATCGTCAAACACGCCCCACTTTATCCTTTTATCCATAACCTTGGGATTGTGCTGTTGCATTCTCTCTTTAATAAGAGATGATTAAAGTCTGCCCATAGAAACACGAGTGTCTGACGAATGTTCCTCACACCATTGCAGTCTTTTTCCTTCCCTTCATTAAACGAATTAACAAATAGTTTGTTTAGAAATATTAAGGTGTTGCTCATTCCTGCTATTTTTTATTGTTGCTGTGGCCATCCCAGAGGACCAACGCCTGACTCTAGTAGCTGTTCCCTCAGCCTTGCAAGTAACAATGTCAGTGTCACCGTACATGAGTTTGGGTGTGTTAAACACTGTTTAGTTTTTAAACTAAGTGACAGCTAAGAAAATGTAGCATAAAAAAACATTACCATTATTGCTTTTTTTGGCTTCAAACTGTTATCAGAGAACCAGAACTTTTCCTAGAAAAATCATAATGACTTCTTTTTCATGAAGATTGCACATCACTGAAGCATGAATTGAATAACTAGAGTGTACATTTACAATGTAATGGTATTCCCACTGTATGCACACTCCCAATTAACTGGCCCAATTTAAAGAGTTGATGCAAACTAATGGAGTGGTGAATGGAGTTGAGTCTGTTTATATGCAACAAGCTCATTGCTTTGATGAAAATGCTCCATTTGAACAGCTCCTCCCTGGGGTTGAGGTTCTGTGTGCAATATAGTTATAGTCACAAGAGTGCAGTTCATGGACATCATGTAATTACAAAGTGTGCACTATTATAGAACAAAAATGTCATTACAGCCAGTACAATATAATTTATCTTAAAACAAGTGTAACTCTATAAAATACATAGAGTTACACTTCTTAATGTTTATTATAAACTATTTTATAGGACGTGTCGTTATTGTAAAGGTCATGATTTTGTGAAGAGGTTAATAAATTAAAAAGTCTTGATTTAAAAAAGTAAAATCTAACTGCTTTGCTACGTGTATGCGATCACAGCATTTTTATCTTTGGTCATTTTATTTAACCACGGCACATGGGATCATAAATATTTACCGCAGTTGACTTGATAATAAAAGTTTTATTTGGCTACCTGTATGAAGGGAGTAATGATCCCAGTGGTTTAATAGATCCACTTGGACTGTTGCTTCGCAGATTGTATTGTGACTTGAATTCCATGTTCAAAATGTTGACGAATGGCTTTTAGCTCTGCCCAAGTTTTGTCTCCGTAAGTAGCATTGACATTAGGCCACGTATCAGCTCCATCACTTGGGATCTTTCCGTGATGGATGGGATGGTCTAATCAGCCCAAAATTATATGTAGGGTTCTACCTAATGCTGAGCAGTCTCATACATTGAGCCAATTGTCAAAAACGACTTCAGGCGCTTGTCTGACATCATGTAGCGATGCTGTCACATGCATAAACTTTCAAATTAGTTGCCACTTACACGTAGTAGAGCCAGTGTTTTCCATGCCAGCATGTGTGCCGCTCTTTTTACAGATGGTGACAGACTCACATGTGGAATAGAGGAAATGTTTAAAGCAGTTATGGGGTTTATCTCTCCTGTGCATGGGCATGGAGTTAGGCTGCTATGTTCATGCGGGTTTCCTGCTGGTGCAAGTTGACCCAGACATGAACCCAGCAGGGTTTTTAAATAAATGGATTAATGGGAATGAAACACACAGCTTGTAATTAAACCTTCAGAAAGAGTGTAACAGCGTATGAGACAGGAGTGTAATCTAGTTAGATCATAAGCAGATTTCCCCCCACAGCTCTTCTGATCTTGATCTAAGCCTTCAATCTCAGGCTGAAATTAGCCAAAAAATTTCCTGGAGGCCCTGCACATAAAAAAAAATGTTTTTTGGTATAAGCTTTGCTTCACCAGGAGAAATGGGAAGACATAATGCTTTTTTTTCGACAATGCTCGTCTGTTCATTTTTATATATACGGGTCTGGACAATGGGCGATTCTACAGTGTTAACCCTCATATATACATTCCACTCATGCTTCTTATTTGAATAGATATTTGATGTAATTGATAGATTATGGATTATTTTAAGATTTTAATTTGTATGTGTTCAATTGCAGAAAACAATGGGCATTTATTGGTCACAGTCAATAAAAAGATGGAATGGGAGTAGTGCAGAATACTCCGCATGCATCTCTTGTTGAACAAATACGGCATTTCACACACCACTAACAATTGTCCTGACAAATTAACTACTGCGGCTGACAGCAAATGTTTGCACCACTTTAAATGAGCTGCAGAAAAGAGATTACAGGACGTCATTTGGATTCAAAAGTTCATCCATGTTTTTGGGCCTGATCCTATTCCATAATAAGCAAGGACCACTGAATGAAAAAAAAGGCATTTTTTTTACAAGTGGACAAAAACTGAATATTCTGCATTTGTAAAAATGCAGCCAACCCAAGATTCAGGAAGTGCTGGAATGATATTGGCCTTCACCTGCTACATCGCCATGGCAATTAGAACACCAACATGTGATTGATGTCACCTCCGATCCTGCAACAAATCCCGGTCTGCAGTCTGATGAAAAATGACCATCCCTCAATCTAGTCAATCACAGAGGAGCAATTTCCACTGCTCCTAATTGGTTTGGCATGTTACAAATTTGCGCTATATATTTCATGCGACAATCGCATATTGAACACGGTTTTTAATGCATTACTCTGTGGACCCGCATTCTCTGATCGCCAGAGAGGCCATTTTCCCCTAATGAATGCCAGAGATGACATTGGTTGCTTGGAACAGTTTGCTTGGATCTGCAATTATGCGTGCTGCCTGGTGACATGTGACTAAACCAAATTAATGGCCTCTGTTGAAGGGGTGTCTTTCACACTGCCTGACTGAAATGGTGACATTGGTCCATTCATCAGTCTATGTCCTTGTGGCAATTTAGTGCCTCAGTTCGACCCTACACTCATGTTCATAAAGTGTCACCTTTGATGTTGACAGTGGAAATATGTGGGACCCACCAAATCAAGCAGGTTCAAAGTGAGAGTGGGCATTGATCAGTATGTATACCACTACCTTTTATCAGAACTAAGTATGCAACCCACTGCGGCGCAATTTATGCTGGCTTCTGTGAGGTGACACACTTTCATTTCATCACAGAAGAATATAATCAAAGTAATTTAAATCCCAGACTCTCCCCTCCACACTTAAAATATATATTCCATGGTGGGTTAAAAGGATTTTAAAAATGTTGTGTATATGCTTATGTATATATACACACACACACACACATTTATTGTTGATTTATTGTCTTTCTAAAGCTGCATTTGAAGACTATCACAGCTGCACAAGAAGACCCCGTTTAGATCCTTCCACAAATGTGGCCCAGAACGGCATGGTCCTTCATGGTCTGTCCTATCCATTGGTCTCATTTAAGAACATAAGGACATGAGGACATCAACAACAGTAATTGCTAAAACTAAGATGGTCAAACAGAGTCTGGGGCATGCCACTCCTGTCCAAATCTCTGTTCACTGAATGTGATTACATCTTCCCACTACAATGAATCTGCAAGGATGGGGATTATGGCCAACAGAATAGAATCTGGTGGTGAGTGTGCATGTTAACCCACGAATATTCCAGTGAGCCTCTCAATAAGCCGATATGGGAAGGCGAAAGGTCACACCAGCACTCTTAGATTAACTTGTTGTCTGACGGGATTTTGATAGAGTGGCAGTTGGCCGTCCTGAGGAAAAAAACTGTTCATTGAGTTCAGAAGGTCAGGGGAGCTTTCAATAATGCACTTAATCTGATGTATTTCACCTTTGTCAAGTCACATACGGTCATATATGTACACATAATTTAGTGTTTTATCATCTTTCTCCCCACAAAAGGGTGAAGCCTTCGCCATCTAGGGGTCCTGAGAACCCACTCTCCTGTCACTTACCATTAGAGATTATGCAAGATATATGCATAAGATTGAGGCTAATTCTGTGGGCGTAACGCTGTCTATGAAATCCCTCTGGCACTATACTGACATAACTCTATCAGAACATGACAGGACACTTGTCATGTCGGCTAAAGTCAGTGGGAGACATTAGATTTGATATTGCCATGGGGCACTACGTACACTTTAATGGTGCCCTACTGCGCCTTTACAATCTACTACATTTATTTAGCTGGCTTACCTAAATCAGAGCACACTTTCTGTCATTTTGATGTCGTGTGTCTTCAGCAAGACACAAAGCTGCCATGATGGGGACCATGCTGAGGTTTTAAGAGAGGTACACCACAGTGAATGCTTTGTCGCCAATGTGAAAGATGGCAAATGCCTGTAGCTTGATCCCATTACGAGGAAATTGGTTGAGGAATACAATGGCACAGTAGGTAAGACTGGATTCTGTAAAAAAAAAAAAAAAAAAAAAAAAACATTTTCACACAGTGGATATAAAAAGTCTGCACACCCATGTTTTTTGTAAAAAAAAAAAAAAAAAAAAATCACATTCAAAAAACCCTCTTGCCTTCAGCATTTGAATTAACTTTAAAGTGTAGGATAATTACAGTACAGAATGTACTATGCCATTTAATAACAATGTGTATTATTTATATTGTGGAATATTTATACATTTTCTGTGCTGTTGCCAGTGTAGGGGCCACAAACATGTACGGCCTACATTATTTCATGAATCACTTTCTCTGCGTTCTCGTGCCAGACACAGTTTCTCCTGCAGCAGCAGGTCCGGGCCTTTTGTTGCGCTGACAGTGCTCATTTCCGACGATAGGAAGGTGTGGAGAGATGGGACTAATAAGTAAACATCATCACAAAAATATGCTAAGGGATAGAGCTAAAAGACAGATTCCACATGCAAAAATCACAAACAACAAATGAGGCCACAGCACCCCCAGGGGCTTCATTCCTGTAGTTAACAAACAAAGGCTCAGAGTCAAATTGCATTTCTGTAATTAAATGGGTATCAATATAAGCTAAAAAAATTACTTGACAGGGTTTGGCTCAGGGAAAGGGCAAAAATATTTCAATTGTACGTTTCAGAAAATATCAAAGCGTGACTGGTTAAAGAGGCTTGAAAAAGCCCTTAGTTGTCATATTCATGGCAACGATGCAGCCCTGCGCTTGTCTCTGATTGGCTGCCCAATCAATAACTGTGATGTGTAGAACATTCTGCCAATATCTGCAGTCAGGGTTTTAAGAGGCCAAGCGCTGATCAGAAGAGGCCCTCCCTGAACGTAACAAGACTTCTATTCTCGGTGGGGGCCAGTGCCATAAACTCATTGTTTTACCATCGACCTGCTCGCCCGTTTAGTGCTGGGACCTGCATGGTCATCAGGCCTCCTTAAGAACAAGCATGCCTACCGGAGAGCAACACACAAGGCTCCGCCTCGGTAATCAATATTTAGCACAGGCGGACTGAAAGTCAGCAGCACGTAGTGCCGAGCGCTTTGCTGCAATTTGTCTACTAGTCACAGTGTGCGTTTGTATGCGCACATTCACAAAAATATATTTATCCGACTGTTTGCATTGTGCGGGCTTTTCTCTTCAGCCAGTTTTCCTCCTCCTCTGGCGTGTAGGAGGAGGCCGGACTGCCGCTGCTTTTTTCACAGCCGGTTGAAGAGTCAGATGTAGGTCACCTCCATCCATACAGCCATTTATTTCCTTTCATTGGGGTGCAAAATTTGATAAATGCGCCGCTGAGCGGATGCTTTATTGGCCGGGGTTCATCAAGAGCTTCATTAAAAGCATGGCCAATGCACCGTGTGGGCTTCCTGTTCTACACAGATCTCCCTCGGTTCAGCAAGTCCTTGTTTTTTCTAAATTTATATTAGGATGATTCCTGCAGCTCTTTTCTGGTGTGTGATGGATGTAGCTTTTTGTATTTAATCATAATAATAATTCCTAAATCATTTCAGTAGTCACCAACATAGACCACAACAAGTTTTTGTACAGAGAATTAGCAAGAATTATGCAAATTCTCATTACTGGTTTGCTTTCAAGGTCATCACCTTAAAAAACTGTCAAATTATGGCTGTCAGCATGCTACGGCAAATGACATTTGTGTCGGCAGTTGCGCTGTAAATCATAGATGTGAAAGCTACCATCAGCACCCATGTCCTCCCTCCATACTTCCCTTGACGAAAGGACGCCTTGACTCGCATGTCATTAATCCACATTCAACATTGGACATGACCTTGTGGTGCACGTCCTCCACAGAGCAGGCGTGGGTGGGGTCTTTCTGAAGTTTGGGATGGACGGTGAGGCTGCAGTGGTTCTGAGGGGTGCGGGGATGTTGGAGGAACAGGTGTCACACGAGCACCTGCAGCACAGCGTGTCAGACTTCCCCTCTGGGAGGGGGGAGGGGACGTTGTCACATAAAAGAACTACTCACTTAAAAGGCTTCTGTTTATCGCACCTTTGTGTTGCACTTTGAGTTTTGAGTTTTTATTCATTGTGAAATGGTGTCCTCTGTTTTTTTTTTCTCCTGTGCGCATGATCTATGTGCACTTGAAAGTAGCCTAGTGAGTAACACCCTTGCCAATGCACCAGAAGACCACAAAGTCACAGGTTCAAATTCTATTCTCACCACAGCCACCACCACCATAACAGCTTTAGGGATCTTCAATTGGACCAGTAGCACTACAATGGACATGTAATGTACACCATGCCACTGGAATAAACCTACTCTGTACTGTCCAGAACCTCCAAACAGATGGTCCATACTGCACTTACTGGACTTTTTCCACCACTATACCTGTTGGACTTTTTCTTTACTTTCCTTGGACAAATCATCACCAAACCTGCACTCTCTAGCCTGGAAGGGGGTCACTCTCTGTATCACTCCTTCCCAAGGTTTCTTCCTTTCTTTCTTTTTTTCCTTCTGTACAGTATTTCCTTCATACTGTATGTGATTTCACATCACATACATTTCACAAGTGTGTCATGTATGTGTAATTGTTTCAGCCATAAAAATGTTCCAAAGCAAACACAAAACTTTCTGATACGTATTTAAGTGCATTGGCTATTAAAAGTAATTAAATAGGCTTCAACATCCATAGTATCAGGCAATTTTGCGTGAAATATAAAATTCGTAACCACTCAATCTGGCAACGCTAAGTATGTGACTCTGTCTCCTCTCTTCCTCCCGTATTCTCCTTCATTTAATTTGCTCGGAATAAGATTTTTGCATGGTCTCATGGTTACTAGCAGTTTGTTGCTGGTTCTTTTTAAATAGCTTTAAAAAGAAAAGCTGGAGCTGAACCGCGTCATCTTCCCCCTGACTTGCTTCATTATTCATTGGGAATTAAAATTAGTTGCCAAAAAGTGGTGTAGTTATTGATTCTCTCCACGGTTATATTTACTGCTCTAGTAAGTTGTTGGATTCTCCTTCTTGTTTATCTTTCACGGCGGAGTGAGGCTGAGCAAGGAGGGGTGATGTGAGGTTTCCTTCCTCGGATGGCTTATCAAAGCAAAATCATATGACCTGTCAGCCACGCTTTACCTAAAAAGGATTGCTCTGGACTTTTTCGCTGGGGTGATGGGTATTAAGATGCATGCCATGAACTCTCCAGCCCGGGTTGGGGGCGTTACAAATGGGACAATCTTCTCCTTGATGTCTGTGCTCAATCTTTCTGTTCTTGTTTTTTTTTTTGTTTTTTTTTCGCTTCGTGTGTTCTACTAGCGGGACATGAAAGCATGTAATTTTGCCCTTCATGCTTGTAAAGATTTATGGAAAACTGTATGCAGGACTGTCAAGGAATTGGGCGAAAGGCACGCAACCAACCCCTGATGTTGTTTTAAAGATGATGTTTGTGAGAGGAACCGCATGCGGCAGCTGTTGGAAATGAGCCGTTCCTCAGATGACAGACAAGTGCGCTGCTAATTTATGCTGTTTTTTTGTTTTTTTTCTTGGTTTTTCTTCTGGTCGATGATTGTTAAGTCGGACATGCTTTGACCTGTGACCAATCGGCCCAAAAGCCAGAGACTCGCCAACTGTTTTTCTGGGAGGGGCAGAGGTCCAGGGTTTTTTTTTTTTGGGGGGGGGGGTGTTTGGACAATAGCCCTGCCAGATTGGCCCTTTATGAACACAAAATGGGGAGGGGCTTTGGGGGAGATAGGTCATCAGTCAGGGGTCATACTCTGAAAAACAAGAGCCTTCTGGAAACAAACACGGGAAATTAAGAGGGAGACAAGTGGGGAGGTCAGGCTGCCTCTTGACCCAGTTCAGAAGTTGTCAGACAGAAGGGGTCTTTGAAGGGGGGAACCTTGTTTTGGTTTCCATATATTAAGGGAACCTCCTGCCAGTCAGGCCAATGGAAGATATTATGCTGCTGTATACACATGCCATATACACTTCTGTAAGGCATGGTCTACAAAATATCATATGGCTCTTTTCAAAAAGGTAAAAAACAAAGCTGTATTGTGTCATTTTAAACGCTATAAATTATTAATCACATTGATCAGATTACTGTATATCTGACTGCCTCTCTCACTATGAGCATATCATTGTACCCACACCATCCAAAATATTCAATGAATTTTTTTATATGTTTGAAATATATTTTGTGTGCCAGAATAACTAATTGTAGGACCAGGAGAAACAGTTCAACTATATGACAATGGAGATGGAGTCAAATAGAGTTTTAGAGTTTTAAAGTTAATGATGCTATGCTTGCAGGGTCACTAAAACCCAGAAATCTCCTTGTTCTTGGTGTGGATTTAAATTATGATAGGAAAAAAGTCAGTTGTTTCATATTTATGATTATTACATATACCCTTTTTGAATAACAGATGTTTTAAAGATGATGAAAAGCTCTTTTCTTGCTCTTTCCTATGCAGATGAAAAGGTTTCCTGTGCTGGATCTGCTGAACAAGATGCACAGCTGTACTGAGTTTTTGAGATGCTGTGGCTGATATACACTGAGGTTCACAAAGTTTGAAAACATAAAAGATAATTACTCAGTTAGTAATATGATCCTTCGATTCTTTTAGATGTCTTTGACAACCTCTGGCTCAGTCACAGTCACTTCCACAATTGGGGCAGTGGTGGCCTAGTGGTTAAGGAAGCGGCCCCGTAATCAGAAGGTTGCCGGTTCGAATCCCGATCCGCCAAGGTGCCACTGAGGTGCCACTGAGCAAAGCGCCTGTCATGGCTGCCCACTGCTCACTCAGGGTGATGGGTTAAATGCAGAGGACACATTTCACTGTGTGCACCGTGTGCTGTGCTGCTGTGTATCACATGTGCCAATCACTTCACTTTGAAACAAAGAGACCCCATTTTAACACAGTCGGATAGTCAGAGTCGTACGGTTTAGAATGGTTTTATTTTCAGCAAATCCATATATACTGTATATGTGTATATTTCCTAAATCCAACCTCATATGCACCTCAACTCCAATATTCTAAAGCCTACAGCATATAAAGCATTCATGAACCCCCAACAACCCTCCGGCTAAATGTCATGAACTGAACAGGGTGAATATCCCAGTAAGATCTGTCCTTTTTGCCCATGTTACTGTTAAGGTCAGATGTAGCCTGTGATTGCGTTTACACTCGACTTCGACTACTGCCAGGCATGTTGACTTGTCATGATATGAAAAACAGGGAAAAGCAGAAATAGGAAAATTGTTTGTGGCATACCACCTTGGCTGAGGGAAGCAGTGACGCCGCGCTCTCGCCAAAGGCAACCATCTTTTCATGTGGCGCCGGTCATGTGAGCTAAATAAGCGAGATACATTATTTCAACGTGTGATGGAACTGACATCAGAACACCATTCTTTGGTGTTTTGTTCTATATTTTGGCCCGTGCTTTTAACTGCTACAGAATGTGTGCTCTGCTGGGAACCATTACCGGATATATGATGCTCCTAAATACTTGATCAGGGTCATGACACAGTAGCCTCAAGTGTTTCCCCCCGAAGGAAAGAGGCATATTTTGCGCATTTATGTTTTTTTTTAAGTTGTACATTTTTTTTCGTGTCCCACCTATTGATCAGCAGCAAACATTTTTTCCATTTCTTTTAGGGAAGACCATGAAATACATAGAGCCCATCAAAGTTGGCTAAATAATTAATCGCTGCACAGACTATCTGAGTTGGCCAGTGAGGATTTGTCCATGTCAGAGTCTGTCAGATTCAAAATGATTGATGCCGTGTTGCATCATTAAGACCCGGCATCTTTAGATGATCCTCCCGTTTTTCCTCCTCAGGGCACATCGCAGAACTGCAGGGCTTCTCCACCCAGCTCCATATCCATCTGATCCAAATGATTTCCAGATGAGTGAGAAATCAAGCGAGCGGGAAGAGCTCTTCTTTAAAACGCATATTTCTTAGCTCACGATAGACATTTTTTTTCTCTCTGCTGTCTCATGTAAGCATCTGCTGTGGTGTCAAGTTACTGCCGTGTTGGGTCCTTCACTCGTTTCTTTTTTTCATGCTTTTGCACATTTTGAAAAGAATGACATCTGCTTGTTTTTTGACTTGTGCAAATGTTTTTCCTTTTTTTAAAAAATGAAATCTCAAAACCCAACTATTGCTCTGCCAATCAGTCAAATAAATGGGATTGGCCTTGCAAAATGCAGCAGTGGGCCACAGAGTGGCTCTGTGGACCTGTCTGAAGGGTTAAACTACATGCAGCTCAGGGAGCATGAGAGGAAGCAGCAGGCCTGATTAGATAGGACTTGGGATAGTAATTAACGCGGAGAAGTAATGAGCATAATAAAGAGCCTCCGTCGTAGCAGAGGCTATTCAGAGGTAGAGCCGGCGGTGCGGACGGAGGGAAGAGGGGAAAAATGGGACCATAAATTACAACCACCGCCCGTTCATCCCACCACTTGATGCATGCAGCCGCATTGGAAATCAAGGTCACGCTGACTTCCTTACTCACTTTATCTCTTCCTCCTCCTCGCTTCTGCCCGCGCTGTGCCGATGGGCTCCGACGCCGGGGG
Organism: Denticeps clupeoides; assembly: GCF_900700375.1. Taxonomy (NCBI): domain Eukaryota; kingdom Metazoa; phylum Chordata; class Actinopteri; order Clupeiformes; family Denticipitidae; genus Denticeps; species Denticeps clupeoides. Next base: position 10,319,544 of record NC_041709.1, read on the forward strand.
GTCTGGAATTTAATAGAAAAATGGGTTTTGGGCGGAAAGAGGAAGGGGCCATTTTTGAACTGAAACATATTTGCAATGGAATCTGTCGAGACATATATATATATATATATATATATATATATATATATATACACACACACACACACACACACACACACACACACACACACACACACACACACATACACACACACACACACACACACACACACACACACCAACAGGAGTAATATATAATATAATAATATATATTCCTGTTTGTAGGAAACCACACTCTTGGTTGTTCTATCTATACGTGTGTACGATGTGTACGATTTAATTGCGCCGTTTTACCTGAGGCAGCTGGATGCTCATTTTTTGTCTTTGCCTGTGTGAAATGATAGGGCTAGAAACATGCCTGGGAGGAACGGCGGGGCGCGAGATTATCATGTGTGCAGCGGCGGAATCCTGCAAATGAACCCGGGATTAAACGCGACAGCCCCTGATTGCACTTCTGCTTTATTGTCCGGTGTTTTAGTTTGATTTCGGAGATGCAAACTATACATCTGTCATGTTTCGTATTTGATGAAAGGATCTTTTGGTTTATTCTCTGGTTTATTCTTTTTTTTATCAGGAATTATAGCTTGTATACATTTTCTGCTGTATATGAATTGTGCTCCTTTAATATAACTTTCATGTCTGCAGACAGACATTACATCCACATTACATGCAAGATTTCTTTACACCAAATGAAACATTCCTCTTAGTCACGCGAAAATTGTATTAAACATTTAATCATTTAAAGTCTTGTCTTTACCAATGTAGTATGAAAATGCTTTTACCATAGCTTTCACTCTTTCTGACCTCCTGCTGAATCCCTACTCAACCTTCACAATTTTCACAAATGTGCAGGCCCTTGTATGTGTATATGTGATCCCATTTGCAGGTTTGAATGTTATGAGTTATGCTTGTTTTTTTTTTGTCCTCAATTTTTGTCCGCATGCTGTTGTCTGTTTAATTACAGTTGGCCACACTGCCCATTCAATGCAAGCCCCATTGTGTTGAAAAGAAATGACACTTTAGTCAGTTTTAGAAAGCATACATAGAAAAACGTAGAGGAGAAAAAAAAAGAGAAACACAGGGAACAGGAAGCACACTTTTCAGGGCACATGAAAAGCATCAGCAGATATTTCTGCAGGTGTTGTACAGGCACCAGAGTGGACAGAAATGCATGGTAAGTAAGGCGTATTCTCCCAAAAGCTGTTATTTGTCACTGGTAATTTTTGTTTACCAGAAACACTAAAATGTTCTGCAGAGCATCTTACAGGAGGTGGATGGGCATGATCATTAAGCCTGTTGTTACGTGTGGCATCACCGAGACGCGCTGCCAACAATGCTCTTCCCATGGGTCTCACCTCATTGCGCCTGTCAAATGGCAAAAATAAATAAATAAATAAGTGAAAATACATATAATGACTCTGAGACCCCCGGTTAGAGGTTCAAATCAGTGCGGATCGGTCCCCTGAACCCCCGCTTCCCGCTACGCCACCAGGCCTCCACAGACGAGCGTCCTGTCCATCTCTGCATTCATTTTGCCGTCTCCAGGGAGGGCGGTGTCAGCACTGGCAACCAGAAGGCCTTTGACGGTTTTACAATGAGACCCCCCCCCCCCCCCCCCCCCCGATTTCATCCGCACACGGTTCCACTTTGTTTCACTCTCCTTTTTTTTTTTTTGCTCACTCCCTTCATCTTTCTCTCTCATGTTTTAGCCTTCTCCCCTCCCCCCCTTCGTAAGAGCTCACTCCCTCGGAACAGGGAACCATTGTTCTTGCATTGTCACTCCCGTAATTAATATGTATCGGTGGCCTTTGTAATTTTCTGCAGTTTGTTTTGTGATGATGGGCATAAATCACGGCGGGCGGAGTACACCACAGGCCCGTAGCTCCTGTCTGCTCCATCTCTTTGATAAGGACACATGCTAATTTCTTAACCTGCCCGCCTGGAGTTACTGAGATGGATTATTGAGTTGGCACATCCTTCACCGGCAGGCAGACGTGGTTCCTGATGGTCAGGACGTTTCATTACATTTTTATCATTTCCGGAAGATTTGAAGGGTTGAACGCATTCATTTGGTGCAATTTACTGATACTGTCATTCTCGTTTTTAGCGGTGGTTAGATAGTGAGTTCAGCCTCTTCTCCTAAGTGCAGGGGCATTTCTAATCAATTACACAATAGCAGTTTTTTTCAATGTTAGGGCATCATTTATATACATTAAATACATTTGAAAGTCACCTTTAGGGCATTTTTGTCCACGTCATGCCATACATTGACGGGTGTCTTTCAGGATTTGTTGGAGATGTAGGTTCAGTGGCTCATTGTTTTATCATGTATGGGTTTTTCCTTTATATTGTCTCCAACAGGAACAGTGCTTCTGTTCTGGATAAAAGGAATAATTTCCTGTAATGTATGCTCTGCAGAATTGTAAATGTAGGTTTAATCAAATGAGTGTCCCCAGGACAGCAGCTATGCTGTTAAGGTGTTAACCTGATAAGACAGTTCATGCGCTTAACCTTGTTTAATTAAAGTGGGGAGTCTATAATAATGCTTATGCTCTCATAATGTGCTAAAATTTATAGTTAGGGTATCTTCACCTTGTACAGTGACTTTGAACGTTGATGCAGTGCATAGCCGTGTTTGTGTGTGTGTGTGTGTTCCTCTCTCTGGTGGTGGCTTGTTCAGAATTTGACTGGATGAATCTGTCTGTCTCTTAGTTAGGGATCCGACTGGATTCCCTTCTGTCCAAGAGCTGATTGTTTGTTCTGATTGCTGAGAGCTGCTGTGTGTTCGGATGACTGTGTGGTTTTTGCTTAAGAGGGACCTTAAGAGGCTCTTCCATCTTCTCAGCAAATGTGCTGAGACAAGGTTTACCGGAATAGATTTTTCATTAAAGGCCAGTCATCTAGCCATCAAAAAATTAAATGAAGAGAAATATACTAGCAAGTAAAGCACTGAAGAAGAAAAAAACAAGGCAACATCTGTCTTCTATGCTCAGCAAGAGAGCATGGGCCTATCCAGATGCAGCATGCGTGCTCAACGCTCTCTAGCTCATGAAAGAGTGGCCAGACATCTCTATTTTGGCAAAAACATGGGACAGACCTGTCCCAACTGAGAGGGACTTGCAGGCTGAGTAATAAACAGCTCACACAGTGCATAAATTAACAGCACCATCAAGATCTCATTTCTCCTTTATTATAGTTGTGCAAGCAAATGTACAATATTGGCATGCAGTTCTGTACTATACACTATATTGGCTGTCAACAAATGAAGTTATAATGAAAGGAACAGGGACCATTAGTAATAGTACTAGTACTATTACGATGTCCTAGGGAAATGCATCTGTGACCCACATTAAAGAGGTTTATAGAATTCATATAATCAGTGAACCAATATCATAGTGTATTTTAAACATAAATCTGTGTTTTGAAATGAATTGCATTTGTATTCCGATAAAAGTGTGACAGTTTTTTGTGTATTTATCTGTGTGTGTGTGTGTGTGTGTGTGTATGTGTGTGTGTGTGTGTGTGTGTGTGTGTGTGTGTGTGTGTGTGTGTATATATATATATATATATATATATATATATAGATAGATAGATATAGATATAATTATGCATGGCTATCTGGATTCATTATGCACTTTACTCCCAACCGTAATCATAAATATATCTGCATTAAATCCACAATAAATATCCATAAAAATCCACTATTTTGATTTGATTAGATTTTTTTAACAGATCAGAATGCAGAAATCCATATTTACATTTGGGAACATTGCCCCCCCCATCTCAAATATTAACAGAATATCCCTGCTGATCCCCCATTTTTCATAACCCAGCATATTTATTACACATTTAAAGTCAACTCTGATCTTTTCTCAATGCTCCCTACTGTGAGAGGCTTTGTGAATGCAGCCCCTGGAGTTGCCAGCTTAGGCCCCATTAGAGCTGCAGAGTGACCGTGGTAGACCAAGACAGCTGGTCCCTCCTTAGGCCAGATGGGGACCGCACCAAACTGAGCTGCTCTGCTCCCCTCCCCCCGGGGGAGCCGTTACTGGGCTAGACCTTCTGATTGGGTTCATCAGTACAGAGCTGGACCCTGAAATCTGTCTCTTGTTACTGCTGTTGAAGCACAGCCTTCGGAGGGCTGTTTAATGAGCCAAGAGAGCACGTTCTGGGATTTATTAAAGGAATAAACAAGCACAACTTGAAGAATTGGTGTTAATTTTCACCATGTTAGAGTCCTTGGGCACATTCAGTTGGGAGGAGACACTGAAGCAGATGCAGGAAATGGCAGACATTTTGGTTGATTCTAGGAGGGACTTGAGGGAGTTGCTAGTGTTGTTGTCATGCGATTGTATTTTTCAGTTTACAAGATAATTGAATGGATTGGTTATATTCTCCATATTATCATGACATACATGCATGGGTTCCATCCAAGTTGTTCTTTCTTCATTTTGGTTGCACTGAGGTTTTTGGGTCATCCTGGGACTCCCTGAAGAAGGCTGAGAAGTGCATTGCTGGCTAATTTGATAAAACAAGCCCACATAATAAGAACTGTGTCCTGCTTATCTCCTACTAATGTTTTAACACTGGTACTGCTGCCAGAAAATGTATGGCCAACTGCCAGTACCATGCGTGCATCACACCTTTTTTTTCCTTCAAAGGCTTAACAAAGTAATGGGGGGGTTCTTTGGGATCAAGCCAGTTTGTAGCCAACTCAGGGTCCTCACCTTGAGCCTGCGCTCTTCAGACGTCTTCAGAAGTTTTGCTGAATATCAGTGTTTACAATCATGTCTAAGAAATGAGTGTGTGTATTGATCAAATATTACATAATTTGTATGCACATGTGCACATTTCATTTCTTTTATACTATTGTAAAATTACATATAAAAACACATAAATGCATAAGTTTAATCACATTCTTATTGTATTGTGATATATTGAATTTGTGATGGGTGAAAAGAGTCGTATCATCATATTTTTAGCTAACACACAACCCTGGATGGTTGGGATCCTCAGTGTGACTGTGAAACATCATCACAAAAAAGGTTTATCTGCTATGAGTTGTATAGGGTGCATGGGGTCACCTGACCTCTGTTTGGAATTGGTGTCAAGAGATTTCGGACAATGAGAATAAGGTCAAAAACACACAAAAAGCTGCATTGTGGACTGTGTGCATCAGCGGTTTGCTACGAACTGTGTCAACCTTCATTTCCACCATTTTCCTGTGCTCTGCGTGAACAGTTTCTAGCATGTCCAGCAGTTGTGGTACTGCCCGAGCCGCAGGGTACTTACAGAAGCATTGCTATTGCAACGGAACTGCACTTCACTTCAGCCCCTTCAGGGCAGGAGCCCACTGGGCCATGCAAAGCAAGCACACTCCTCACCAGGAAGCACTGAGTTTGTGCTGCACCAGTCGCTTCTACTGGTGCTATCACATCAGTGGCCTGGACTATATTCTGAATTAAAACAGGTTGAACCCCACACATGACACATCTTACTTTTCTTTTTTCTTTATGACTCAAGAGACTCTCCACACAGAGGGGTTAACAAGTACAAAGCTGAGTTCTTTTTAGGGGTTACACTGCATGCTCCTGGGGTTTTGAGGTCCCTCCAGCTCTCTATGGTCGTCCTGGTGTGGAGACAAGAGAGGCCCGTCTAATCCTCTCAGCAGGACCGGAGAGAAGATCACAGCAAGAGTCTCATCCCAGGGCCCACTTTTGGTGACTTTTGGCCAATCAAAATCTGAGACAGAGGGCAGAACTGAGTGGGGTCAAAGGGCAAATGAACAGTGCCCTCCGATGACACTTCTTGTAATACATCAGGCCAGCTGCTGCCTGCCAGGATGAAAGATGAAACAGCGCAAGTGAGAGAAACAGAGAGAGCGAGAGGATGGTGCGGGATGAAAAAAATTCCCCACACCTTTTGACAAATTACACATGTAGTGTAAAGGAAATGACAGGGTTGGCACTCACCATGTGAAAAGCCTCAGGTGCCGATCAGCTATCTGCAGCCAAACAGTCAGCGGGAGTGAGAGGGGAAAATGACCAGAGGCTAGACTCCAGTGGTCAGAGGGACAGTGAGAAACCGCTCTGCCTCAGTCACTAGGAAAGGGATTTAGGTGTTTGCTGGCGTAAGGTAAGGCATCCTCAGGATTTACATCAAGACAAAAATATTTGGCAGTAATCTGAAGTTTTTTGGTTGTTGGTATGAAATTATTTTTTTATAAACGAGAGGAGCCGAATGCTTCCTCATTTTGGATGCTTTAAACCCACACCCATCAGTAATTCACATGCACTAACAGCATTAAAGACCATGTTTCTTGTTTTTCTTATTCTGTCTGTTTTTGTAGATCCTGAGGATGTCTTTGACCTTACACTAGCAAACAAGCCCCATGATTAGCGGTCAGCCCAGGCCCTGCAAAAGCCCACCCCTCACATTTCCCTGAATTGAGTCAGGCGATAATGAGGGTTATATAATAGGCAAGGATTTCCCAGAAGCGCCATCGCTTCACTTTGATTCATCTGTTCCTCCCTGATTCACTGACTGTCATCTCTGGTGCCTTTTAATGGTCTCCAGACAGAAGATGCTGAGTCAGCCTTGGGCTAGCCAGGTGTCCAAATCACCCACAGTTGGGTAGGGTTAATCTCTCTCAAACAGTGTGTGGAGACGGTACTTTGCTCAGTGGTACCTCAGTGGCATCTTGGCGGCTCGGGATTTGAAGCCGCAACCTTCCGATTACGGGTCCGCTCTCTTACATGCTAGGCCACCACATGTGTGGCCATTGTGTTATTTTTGGATTATTAAATCACCACTTTCACGATATCATAGATTTGTGCCTCCTTCACAGATTTGTACCCTCCAGTTGACATCCATCACAGGTGCTCAGCCTTCAGTTTCATGAGTATGTATTACGGATGTAGTATTAATTTCATACATATTAAATTAAGCATGTTTTGTGTGAAAAATCATACGATCTTAAAAATTTACTTAATCATCCCATTAAGGGTACGCTTCTTCTCATTTTCCTTTTCTCACAGAAATGTTTTAATTACTTTAATATATAAGGTTGGGGATACTTTATTGATTCAGGCCTTCATTTTATCTCCCATGATGTGGAGCAGCTTTAGGCTGGTTGCAAATGATGTCTGCTCTGATTCGACCCAGACAGCAGTGCAGGAACCGAGCCAAGCCGTTTCAGCTCTTTACTCTGCGCCATCATGCGTGGTAGAAGTGAAACCAGATTGCGCTAGAGCTGCTGGGGAGCATCCAGGCCCCCTGGCCCATTTTACTTTTTTTTCTCAGTCCTCTTTCTTTGCTTTTCTTCCATTTTAATTGTGCTCAGTCTGAGAGGAAAAGAGGTGCCTGGGAAGTGATTAGAGAAACGACAGGCGGCTACGACTCCCATGATGACCAGAGAGCTGCAGCACTTGAAACACCAGGCACATCCCATTCTGCTTGTAGGTTAAACACCGAAAGATGGAGAACCAGGACGAAGAGACAGGCAGGGCAGGAAGGTGGCTCCACCACTGCGATGTAGCCCCACGATATGGAGGGAGATGGGGGAGGCAAAAATGGTCGCTGGACTGTGAAGGGGTGGAGGATAAAAATAATTATCTTGTCCTTAAAGGTCCCCTATAGTGAAAATTTGACTTTGCGAGATTATTTAACATAATAGGAGTTCCCCTAGCCTGTCTATGGTCCTGCAGTGGCTAGAAATGCTTGGGCCATTCTGCGCCGCTGTTCGGAGAGCAGCAGCTCCCATGGTATTTCCCCTTATGTCATTGTGGGACTAGCTAAAAGTGGCTGTAATTCTGCACCTAGTCTGAGACTTCAGATACAGTATTAGGTATAAAAGCAAAAAAAAAATTAGGGGGGCTTTAAAAAATTAAAATGCAGGAGGGACAGACTTGTTGCAATTACATCCAGGTAAAGTCCATTTTTGGAGGGAAATAGGAGTTCTATGATGATCCATGACACACACACATACTGAAAGGGAGTGAAGAAAAGAGGACAGATGGGGGGACATGGACAGTGGCGGAAAGATCATCTCTCCCATTCTCTCTAGATCTGAAGTTAGCAGCGCTACTGCAGTAGCAGGGGATTATCCAGTGTGAGAGAGAACAGACAGTGAAAGGGTTAGCGAGGGAGAGACAGGGACAGAAAATAGAGAGAGAGGCATAGATAGATACAATCAGTCCCACACAGGGCTGACTGGCAGACACAGAGGACACCTGAAAGAGAATAAGTAATTTAATGTGAGTGTGTGGATGTGTGTATTGTTTGTCTGTGTGTGCGTGTGTGCAGTTGAGGGTCAGGAGGGAGGAGGCGTTCATAGAGATGAAGTTGTCAAGATAAGATTAAAACTGAAGGAAGGCCGGAGTGACAGTGTTGAAGGGGAGAATCGATAAAAGCAGGAATGGAAGGGTAACCATGGCGAAATGAGCCCATAATAGAGAGATAGATCAGATCAGATCAGATCTCACCCAGCAGATGCAAAAAAAAAGGTGGCCGGGGTTTATGGAAGACAAATGGAGGTACTGAAGGTCATCTCAAACACCTCTGACTGGGGTGTTGTTTATAACCAGATGGGTGACAAAGGAAAGGGCATTTGGGGACAGAAAGCCACAAGAGAAGCTTCAGAGATTCTCTAGCTTCTCAATTAGTCTACCGGGGACATGAACTTCAGATGCTGAGATGATAGTTGCGGAGACACTGTCCAAAATTCCCATAAATGTTCAGTTGGGTTGAGAACCATTTTAGAGACACATGTATCCTGTGGCTGGGGACCTCATCATCCAGGAAGTCACCCATCCTATCAGAATCCACTTTATATTGATTTTCAGTTGACCCTTCCATCTAATGGAGCAAGTGAATCCAAACCAATGGAGCAAAATTGAGTTTACACAACTGAGTTATTCAGGTTGTCCTTTTACTGATTTGATACCCATCTGTGGCTAGAAGGGAGTTTAATCAAGTTCTGGCTTCTAGTGCTATTGAGTAGTCTCTAGATACCATGGATACCATACCATTCTGACATGCTGCTACTCATACTCCACCAAAAAAATCATGTACCTGTTACATCATTTATATTGAGTCTGTTAGAGTGCATTTATGCTGTTACCTTTAACTATTTGGAGACTATGGAGTGACAAGAGTGTAAAGTAATTTGAAGCTAATTTGGAACCTTCTGTAATATCATGATTTTGTATTCCACTACCGCTAAACAAAAGGGGTGAAAAGTATAGTAGATTAAAATAAGTAATTAAAAAGACCCATTGTCGTTATTATTGTGGACATTAGGTATCTGTGCTCAGTATCTGTCAGTACTTCCACACTGTACTTTTTTTCACCACATTGTTTTTCCTGTGCCCCATCTCCTTTGAATATGCAACAATGAGAGCCAACAAGAGATACCGGGACACGAAAAGAGCACCTCGGTAAAATCCTCATTTTTCCTTTTATCTGTCATCACTAATTCAGTTGGTCTTTTTTTTTTTTTTTTTCAAAAGGCCCGGGGTCAACTTAGTCCTTTCACCAGTCATATCCAATTATTCCTCTCAAACATGAGTCCCTATGTTTTTTTTCCCCTCTTGTCAGTATTCTCTGGTGGCACATCTCTCTGTGAAGTGTGGGCAGTGCTCTGTGTGGGTCCCTGCTGAACTATTACAGTTAGAGACTAGGTTGCATGCGCTTTGTCTTGGTGAGTTTGTCTCTTCATATGGTTGCTATGGGTGATGCCAGTATCCTGTACCAACCTCTGTGTCCCAATGTCTTTACATCGAGCATCTCATGAAGTCGTAATCTGAAGATGTGCAGTAGCACGCTGCTCGCGTGACTCCGGCGTCTGTCAGGCGGCTGCTTTCTTTGACAGGCAGTCTGCGCTGCCGACTGAACCCCCTACCCCCATCATCCACCCGCCTCACCAGCCCCCCAGTCCTCCGACAGCTCGGCGCTCTGTAAAAACCGCGGGGGAAACGTCAGGTTTCTCTCTGCCATCCCGGTGGCTTTCCGTGATGATGCTGGGAGGACCGTCAGGACCCCTCCTCTGTCCCCACCCTGCCTCTTCTCTTTCTCCATCATGGGCCTTTGTGTCTTTGTTGTTCTTGTGTTGTCCCACAGGGAGACACATTGGTAAACATCAACAAAGCCTTTGCTGGAATTCCACTGCACAGCTTTCCAATTCGGAAGCATGCCACGACTTTAACTTTAGGGATAAAAAAAAAATCATTCTTTGCTTTTGTTTATTCACAGCGAAACACAAGCTCGTGCTTCAGCTTTTGTCATGTTAAATGACGAGCCGTTGTACAGGTTTGCCTGCCATCCTGCAGGTAGTTGCATTAGCATTTGAATCGATGCTCTCAGCACCTTGCATGGTGCACCAACATTTTCTGTTTCTAGCAGGGTGCAGAAAGGGCACCAAAAAATTCCCATATCTGCTGCTTAAAGAAGAGCCTGGAATCAGATGAAAGCTGCGCTGCAGCGTTAATGCACTGAATTTGAAATTATACGTACCCTCCGCGCTGTACCGACAGCATAGTTAAAACAGATATAAGCGTACCAAGCGGTGTTAAATATGTATGAGGCATAGATAGGGGTTATGGAAATAAAACAAAAGAAGGAAAGTGTGGTAATTCCAAGGAACTTCAAACACCCATCACTCATCTTCATCCTAATCCACTGTGTCTACAGCTATCCCTGTATTGCATTTTGTAGCATTTCTTAGCATCTTGGTTGAAAGAAACGAGGTGCACATGCTGATATCAAAAGACCGAGGTCTTGGTTACCCACATTCTAGTACGAACACATCACTTTGATATTTTTTGCCCATTTTTCTGTCCCCCCAGTTGCTGCCGCGTGATCTGAAGCATTAGCATTTTCCTGTTGCCCAGAGCAAACTCTAATATCAGGCCAGGTAGATTTGAACAAGCACTCTCATCCGGCACCCAGTTCATAAAGATGAAAGATGTCTGAGGAAGCAAACACAAATATATTTGAAATGGCTCTCAGGTCATGCACGGTCAGTAATAGACTTAAATCTCCTTGGAAAGGCTTCCTATGAAGAAAGGAGTTTTGTAATGCTAGTTGCTAGCATGTGGCTAAAGTGGGAATTAGCTGCAAAATCAGATTGTAAACAGTTTTTTGAGTACAGCTCCAACAAATCACAAGAACGTGGGCAGGTTTACTGAGCGTGGGCCTTTTTTCATTGTCGATGTGGTCAACCATAAAAGCACTTTATTAGAGCTTGTTTAAAAGAAAACATTAGTGCCATTCTGGAGCTAATGGCTTGCTGTCAGGGCCATGCGGTGACGTGGCTGTTCGCATTGAGACCTCATATTTCCAAGGTCATACCCTGGCTTTGTGTGTGTGGAGTTTAGGGTGATCAGATTTGAGCTTGTAAAAAACCGAACACCTTAGCGCAAGAGGAGAGCTACATGGAGATGTCCATGGAAAAGAGGACGTCTGAAAGGACTTTGCATGCTCTCCCTGTGCTGGTGCAGGATTTCTCCAGGTTGAACCGATTAATCGAAAGTGTGGTAATGGTGTGTCTTCACCCCAGGTCTACATTCAGTGGTTGTGGACAGTGAGCAACTGACAGTGGGTTGGGTGAGAGTGAAGAAAGTACTGCAGCACAGCACACAATGAAATGTGTCCTCTGCTTTTAACCCAATATCTTTGGTAAGCTGTGGGTAGCCACAACAGGCGCATGGGGAGCAGAGTGTGGGGACAGGCTGTAATGGCTGTAATTCTACCGTTGTAAAAATTAACATATTATAATCTTTGCAAATGGAACGGAAACAACATATTACCACGAGAACTTGTTGCTGTAGTTTGTCTTCATTTTCTGGAAAACTAAACAACAGGTTTTGGTAAAAGTGTTAGCCTAATGGTTTATTTTCTAAGCTATTGACAAAAATTAACTGGTGCTAATATCTTGACTGATTTCATGTCAAAGAATGCAAATAGAAAGTAACTGGCACTTTAAACACAATGCTCTACAGCCCTTTGTGAAAAAAAATGCATTTAATGGAGTTATACCTGAAGGTCGCTGCTGTATGCTCCAGTAAGGAGGATGGACGGATTGATTGAGGATATTTCATACTGTTTCATACTGTATACAAGTTCACTCACATTAGATATTGTACTGAATACTTCTTAATTGCATTTAGGCGGCACTATTTTTGTAGTTGAAATGAAACCTTTATTGTTAACACGTTTAATAAATGAGCTTGTGAGAATATAAGCGGATAATTGCATGCACCTTCATGTTTGTCAGTTTTCACTCCACCATTTCAGCAAGCTTCAGAGTGACATATTGCCCCTGAATTCATGTCATTTACACCGTTCATGCTGTTAAGCGATAAACAGATAGCTACATTTTTGGGTGCATGACCTTATATTGCTCAGGCTGTGATGGTAAAGTAACACTTGGCAATGAAAACATGTGACTTCAGGTCTACACCAAGTTGAGGAATTTTAGTGAATGTACAGTGTCTCAGTTATTACTGCTGTGTAATTAAAGATTAAAAATGACCCTGTCGTTCACCTGTCTTAGGTGCAGACACGTTGCGGCACTTTGTGGAGCTGCGCTTTGTGCTGGAGCCACTGGACATGGTGACAGTGCGGGGCAGTGTCCTGCAGCTGGACTGCCAGGCCCGGTCGGATCAGGGCGTGCCGGCCATCGCCTGGAAGAAGGATGGGGTTCTGCTGAGCACAGTAGTGGACGAGCGGCGGCAGCAGCTGACCAACGGCTCGCTGCTGGTGCAGAATGTGGTGCACTCACGGCACCACCGGCCTGACGAGGGATCCTACCAGTGTCTGGCCACCTTAGAGGGGATGGGCGCCATTGTCAGTAGGACTGCCAAAGTTACTGTTTCTGGTAAGTGTTCAGTGTTAAATGCATTTCTGATGTAGTGTTCTGCTTGGGGACAGACAAGAAAACTGATTTTAAAAACTGAAATTAAGAACCACAGTTACATTTCCTCAGTGTTTTAACAGCAAATTAATCTATAAAGCCTTAATAACACATAACAGGATAATAAAAAATGTATCCTACTGAAAGAAAATCTCAAAACATAAAACATGATCCAGCGCACAAAAACAGCATTATTTCTTTATCACTCACAGAATGTTGAGCAGTTTTGACAGTAGCATTTGGAGAAAAAAAAGGTTTCAAAGTAGAGAAAAAAGAATCCTCATTGATCTGCTGTAATTCTCTCTGAGAGGTTTTGATTGTGTACATTTTGAAACGATAGTATAAAGCAATGAATGTTTGTGTGTGTATGTGTATGAGTGCATAGTAAACATGTTTGTAGTATGTTTGCAGCATGTAACATGTTTATGTATGTATGTATTTATGTGTATGTGAGTGTTGGTTTTTCTAGTGCCAAACAACTCTCAGTATTTTATTGTACTGGAACTGTCTATGTGAGTGAGTGAGTGAGTGTGTGTGTGTGTGAGAGAGAGACAGAGAGCGAGAGACAAGGCTGAATTAACTCCAGCAAAAGACCTTGCGCGTTTGTATGCTTTGTGTGTTATGTGTGCAGATGTATGAATGCAACATACTTGTGTCTTCAGATCTTCAAAAGATCTTCAGATCTCATAGCTTTCTAGATGTGATGCGGAAAGACAAAGCCGGTTAGTTAACCATCTAATGATGAACAGGGCAGGGCCACTGCTGCTGAACCTGAGTTAATGGCCGGGAGGAGAACCGGACAGCAAACATTCAGCTGGGATTTGGCTAATCCTCCCTGGTAAAGCCACTCATCAACCGCCCCCTTCCCTTACCTTGCAGTCGTCCAGCACGTCTTGACTCTGCGTACTGTAGATAAAGAGCTGTGGAACAGGCAATTATTGTTCTTTGCACTTCCTCTTCCTATCTTTCTGTGTGTGGGTCTGTCTCTCTCTTTTTGTCATCAGCGTCATGCTCCTTTTTCATTTTTTTTTAATCATTGTGTTTCGTAAGTTTAATGTCTTCCAGTGTTTCTCTCTTGCATCCTTTGTGTTTTGTCTTTAACCTTTAACATCTTTCTCAACCTCCACTGAGGTTATAGCTGTAAACAACTTGCCTTCATAGTGTTGCATATATTAAATGCCGTTGGAGAAGCCATTCTTTTATAACTGCTACTGAACCAGCCTAAATTCTGCTTGCAGCAGAATGTAATTCACAGAGCCACATTAAATTATCTGCTCGGATGTTTTTTACATTGTGTGACGCATTGTGCATGGGCCTTCTGGAATGGTAGTTGAAAAGATTTTATTGATGCCATCTCCATTATCGATTCTCAGATGATCTGATTCTTGGTGGAATGCCTTATTGATTCCTAATGAATTTAGGCCTTTCACCTTAATGCCTTTTTGAACGCAATGCATCATGTATAATATGATCTGAACATTTGTAAATTAATAGAATTCTTACCAATGATAATTTACACATTAATTGGACGTTACAATAGAGCATTTGTTTATTTTTAATTTCCTTGTGATGTATAGTTTATTAAAATTCTTTCTTTCTTTCTTTCTTCTCAGATTTCTTTTTCTATTCATGTCATTCTGCAAATTGCTCCATTGTTCCTTTGATCTCTTCTCAGTATCTCACTCTATCACTCCCTTACACCAAGCGGGTGTTGTTCTCTCTTTTGCAGCCCGTCATCACCTCCACTGCAATACCGTACCGCAGATGGTGGAAAGATTGGGGGAAGATTCATAGTCTACTTTTCACGCAGCTTTCCCAGCATCCTCTGACAGAAGTGTTATTTAGATCACAGCAAGCGGCTGCAACTTTGATCTAATCAGGCAGAATTCCCATTATGCCCTCTGAATGGGCATGTCTGTGTGTGTTCTGTGCCGCTCCCCTCAGCGTGCCAGGGCCCGGGACTTGCAGTAATCACAGTCTCCGCGCTGACGTCGGATCGGTTGTGATGTATTCAGATTAAATGCTTACCACCTGACGAGGGGCCTGCCACCTCCTCAGCAGCTCCCTGGGTAATGAGCCTGTGAGTTAGAAGGTGGAACATGTCTGCCTCGCTGCACCACAGGTGTCCCCACAGCTCAGATGCGAGCGGTTGATGGCTCCCGGTGAGGAGATCTGCATATGGCTGCGTATGGAGATCTGAGGTGCCGGCCTGGCTGGACACCGT
The DNA here is from genome assembly GCF_900700375.1 of Denticeps clupeoides. Taxonomy (NCBI): domain Eukaryota; kingdom Metazoa; phylum Chordata; class Actinopteri; order Clupeiformes; family Denticipitidae; genus Denticeps; species Denticeps clupeoides. Next base: position 10,334,720 of record NC_041709.1, read on the forward strand.
TCTGCTTGATCCCCACACCCTGTATGGGGGCGTTGGCATCAGACGAAGACCGTTAGGCCAGGTGTTTAAACATACTGCTTTCTGTAAACTAGAATCGGTGACCGCTCAAGTGCCAGTTGGGAAGTTAAGACCCCAATCTGTGTGGTGGGGTCACTCCAAGGGCACAGTGTGGATGAGGATTTTGAAGGGATTTTTTTTGGAGGGGGGTTAGCTAAGGTTTAAACCTAAGGACAGCCTTTGTGGGGGTTCCACCAAATGTACTCATCCTCCATTACATCCAGTTGGAAACACTGATGCCCCTCCAGCAACCATCAGCTCAGAAAAGGGGACTGTGACCTCTTGGCAAAGCCGTGGAGACAGCTAATGTCAGGCATTAAATGAAAGTGACATTCATTGATTACTTTAAAGTAACGCCAGTTGGCCGCTTTGTGGCTGCCATGTTTCTAAGCGGATGATCTTGAGAGCGCCTTTATTGCCAAATTGAGATCCTGGCAAGATGGGTGCATCAGTCAGACGGACAGACGGCTGAGTGTCTCTGCATTTGCATTCTTCTTTGTGTTGCCACAAGTCATTTTCCCTCCAGCATGTAGCACACAAACATGCACGTATTAGATGATATAACATGGTTGTCGACTGGGTTCAGCTGGGTTAAACTCATTCTCTGTCTCAGAGCTTATTAGATGTTCATATCCAGCTTTTTTCACACTTATTATAAAGCACTGAGCCATGAGAGGCTTACAGGGAATTTATCACAGGTAAGAGATGCTCTTAAGCCCTCTCAACCACACCCTTAATCACTTTATCTCATATCCTTTTTTTGTTTTTAAGTAATAAAGACAGTAAAATCCCATAAACATTTTCTTTTATTAATAATAATCAATACACAAATAGAAGGATGAGGGAGGTAAAAATGAGTCATGTGCACTGTAGGTAGCTGTGTTGAGTCTCAACATTTACGGCATTTATCAACAATCGATAGCACAAAAAATGAAATCATATACACCAATTCCAATTCATTTTTGTCTTTTTTTTTTTTTTCTTCATATATTTCATTTCATCCTGATTTTCTTTACTGTGACACTAAAAGGACAAACTGGGCCCATTTCTCTGAGGGATAACACATTCATATATTACACTCATAACAGCACACACTGACCAATCAGAATTCAGTTGAGCCATTTATGCTAAAGTAATGTTAAAGTGAAGTGATTGTGATATACAGCAAGCACAGCACACCGTGCACACAATGAAATGTGTCCTCTGCTTTTTAACCATCACCTTTAGTGAGCAGTGGGCTCAGTGGGGGACGATGCTTTGCTCAGTGGCACCTTGGTGGTTCGGGATTCGAACCGTCAACTGTCAGATTGCGAGACCGCTTCCTTACCCGCTAGGCCACCACTGCCCCAAGCACAAAAATAAAATGTTGGGATATTATCTGCCTTGTCGCAGCTGTCGTTGCTCCACCGGTAGTCAGGTAGTCATAGCATTTGAGCAGGATTTTCCTACTTACTATTCCTACCACTACTTGCTAGTGGTATTTATTCATTGTTCACCATAATTTGTTAACTTGGTTAAATAAGGCTACAGAATGTTGGATTTTGTGACTGTAATTTTCCTTTGATGCAGCTCGTGGCTTTATGTCACCTAAAATCTAAAGAGGAAGCAATGATGGAGTAGATCGTAGAGGGGGAGTGGTGAAAAAAGGCAACTGCGCACTGGAAACATATGACAGACGAAGGAGAGGAGTGTGGGATGGCCATTTGGACAGTAATTCAGTGGTGTATCTATGGGCGGCCTTGACCTCACCTTGACAGTGAGAGGACCCGACAAATCCACACTTTGGCCCATCGGGGGGGAGGGGCTCATTTGTCAGAGGTGCGGAGAAATCAGTTAGGAGAAATTAAATGGTCCTGGGTGAGATACACACACTTCAATTGTGGAAACGCCTAGAACAAGACGTTCATCTGAAAATAACTGGCAGCTTTTTTATGAGTGGCTCCTTTCCAGCAAAGCATCATTTCAAACGACAATGACTCACTTTCACTTCTCTGTCTGCTTCTGTCTCAAAATCTTCAAATGAGCCATAGCTGGAAAACACAGAGGCCTATTTGCACTGTATGTATTTTAATTGCTTCGTTTGTGCTGAAAGATTTATTTAGCCTTAAATAAAGCCTCTGCATGGCTCTTCAGACAGGTGAAGTTAAAGCTAGGGCTTGAGTGGGAGAGAGCGGGAGAGAGAGAGAAGTTGATCCTTCAAAACAAGCAATTAAATCAAGTCAGTCCTTATTTTCTCCTGTAATTATGAGCGGGTGCTAAAGGTACCTGAGATGATTCAGCCAGAATCAATAAGGAAGCGCAGGGACAGCTTAGGTGCCATTCGCTTACCGGTGGCTGTAAAGGCAGGGAAATGCAGCGCTCTGCTGGAATGCCAGAGTACATTACGTTCTGACACAGATCTGCATTTTTTGGCTCTATTTTTGTACCACTATTTATGGACCACTAAACGATACCATAGGGAGGACCGGCCCTGTCAGATTTAGGGCGGCTGTGACTGACCGGGCGACACTCAGATGAAAGTGACTGGGTGACAGTGACAGAGATGGTGGGGGTTGGGAGTGACACGCTCAAAGCCGAAAGGAGAAGGGAAGATGGAGGGACAGTGCCGGTGTGGACGTGCGATAGAGAGACTTGTGACGGGTTGGGGGCAGGCGAATGATGGAGAGGCTGCACAGGCCCCCTGGCAGACAGGAGATGTGAACAGATTGGCCATTAGAGAGGAAAGCGGGAGTTGAGGAGGTGATGGGGCTTCTGCCGGGGGTTTTAAAAAGTGGCCAGGAATAGGAAATGATTGTTTCCTTGAAATTGTAAAATGCTCTGCTCCTGGAGGAGCCCTGTCTCAGAGTTGAGTGGTTGCCAGAAGCTGCAGATATGCTGAGCCTTTTCTTTCTGCTCATGCCTTTGCTAAGTGGGTCTTTCTTCGATGTTCGTCTTCATTAAGTGTAATTATGGACCAAAAATTCACACTGCCGTGGTCTCTAAAGCAGCACAGTTTTCTTTTTGTCACTTAATTCAAGTTGCATCTTAACACAAAGCAGCATATGAAGGCTGAAGACTAGAAGCAATGCCACAGTATGTTGCTATGAAGACCCACTGTCCCAACTCTTATAAGAAGTAAAATATATGACAGGACCTATGTTTTATATAATTACAACTCATGCAGTAGTTTCTAAAAAGAACAATGACCCCCAACTGATGTGAACAATTCTGTTTTTGATGTCCGTGTTCATGCAGGATTTAAATATTCACTCACCTGCACCTGCAATTACGTTCAAACATCAAATGTTCAAATTACTGAGTCAGTTCTCAAGATGAAGCCATTTCGCTGAAAACAATAATGCCTAATTGGGTTCCACAGAACCCGCCTTTCATCTTTGTCTCTGAAGTGGGCAAGTGGTTAACATACAATGGATTTCAAAGGTTCTCTGATACGTCAGATTTGTGGATGCTTAATATAAAAAAAGACAGGTTTGAGGTGTGTTTTTAGTCTATAGAGTACCATAGCAGTGCACTGGTCTCTGACTGGGTGTCACGGAATCGAGGTGAGTCAGGAGAATGAGTGTGTGTAAGTGGAAATGACAACCCAGTTGCGCAGAAGCTCAAGGAGGCAGGTGAATTTCCACTGAATTACTCTGTGAACGTGTAACCAGCTTGAGCTGCAACATCCACGGAGAAAGAAACAGGAAGGCAGGACACGAGAACAGACAAAAACAGGAACAGTCATGTTGGTTGGTCGTGAGTTGCGAGTCGTAATCATTCAATGACTGAACAACGAGATGCGGCCATCTTGTCCTTTTATCGGAGTCGCGTCACCCCATTTCCGCGTTGCTCCCGATGAGCGGAATCATGTGACACCTACATATCTTCTGCGTGGGCCTATGTATGTCTGGTGAACACTGTTTTTTTTATCTTTGTTTGTCGTGTTATTGTATTTTATAAGGTTTATCATATCTCATCCTGCCTTGCAACTGAAAATTGCAGGATGCAGGTGTCTGACCTGGATAATATGCTAATATTATTGTATTGTCGTTGCCAATTAATACTTTTTGCATATTGCTCAGTTTATACTTCTGGCCAGATATTTTTTTTGTTTTGTCTAGCCCCCTTTGCCTTCACTCTGCGGTCCAGCTCACCCCAAACCATCTCTATTGGGTTCAGGTCCGGTGACTCTGGAGTCCAGGTCTCCACCTTTTGTTAAGCACATAACTCCACATGTGTTCATTCATAGTTTTGATGCCTTCAGTGAGAATCTACCAATGTAAATGGTCATGAAAGTAAAGAAAACCCATTGAATGAGAAGGTGTGTCCAAACGTTTGGCCTGAACTGTACATCTCGTCTCATCTCGTCTTGTCTTCATCACGTCAAAAAGTTTGTTGACAAAGATATTTCGTCATAAATTCCATTGATAAAAACAATACTACTCCAGACTTCATTGTTGAGGAAGTGTTTATAAAGACATGATGTAATTATGGTAAAGAGAGATGAGAGGCATTAAAAGCAATGCATGGCACATTGGAGGGTTTTTTAACACTCAAATCTCACCACAGAATATAAATTGCTGTGGCATTAATGGCTTGGTTGAAGGGAAAAAATGGAAAAGCTTTGCAAATACACATCTTGGCAGCCAAGAAATGTACTTTGCACAATCTATGCCAATTTTAAATGTATAATGAAAGTCTGTGTCAAACGTACAGGGTTAAAAGCTCTGGGATTATGGTATTAAAAGCAAAAATTATTCGAAATGCATTTTGAGCTTGTTTAAACAGCAAACTTTAGCAAGTAAACTAATCAAATGGATGCTGCACACTCGTTGCCATACTCCGGGGCTGCCTATTATATTTGTGGGTCAGAGATAAAAGCATGCTTGCTGCTCACAACATACTGAGAAGAAACCGGGGCAGAGGATCTTTTTTGTTATTGTTGTTATTGTTGTTATTGTTATGGGAACATTCCGTCTTTTTAAATTTCCTGTCTGGAAGAAAAGGGGCAGAATCAAGAAATGAATCAGTTCTGCATTATTTGTTGATGTAATATATGAAGTGGTCTGTTTTTACTGCCATTATTGGTATTTGATCTGATTAAATGGTGATCACTCTTACACTAACATTCAAAAGTTTATGACCCAAAAAAATTATTTTAAATGAAATGAGAACTTGACAAAGTAAGAAATAATGATGTAATCAAACCCACATTTGTTCAACTATTGTGAAGAAGGCCGGATTTATTGCTTCTTTAATCAGTGCAACTGTTTTCAGGGGTTTTCTAATGATCAATGAAGCTTTTAAAGCTGGAACTCAAGACTAATTATAGCTGACATTTATTCAGATATTCCATTCATTAAAAGCCATTTCCAGCCACTATATTTATTTACAACAATAATAATGTTTGATGTGATTTTACTGGACAAAAACTAAATGACCCTGACGATTTGTGCAGCTTTTGCCTGAGGCAATACAGGTGGCAGCATTATTGGATGTTTACTAGTGTTTGCCAGGTTCTGAATGGCTGGACATATTGGCAGCATGGACAATTAATTTTAAACGCCATGTCCGTCACCTGTTCTCGGTATCGCACCAGTGATTCCAAACGCCAGTTGAGAGTGACAGCTTGTCTCCTCAAAGAGCTCTGCCTCTCTCTCTCTCTCTCTCTCTCTCTCCCCCTCTCTCATACTCTCTACATCTCTCCCATTGTCCCATCCTCAGTTCCAGCATGTGCAGGATGCGTCACTCTCGGGTCTCAGAGCTGGGGAGCCGCCACTCCTGCAGTGGGGCTTTGAAGCTCGGCGTCTCAGACAGACAGCAGACTCCATGAATATTTCAGGGATTTAGGGGTGGGGGTGTTGGGTTCGGTTGTGATTGGGAGATGGGTGGATGTGGGGGTGATGAGGACACAAGCTCCTCTGAGTCGCGGCTTTTCATCTAAGTGCTGCAATGTTTAAAAGTAACAGCTAATTAACCAACTTGCCCCTCCGTGTCTCTAATGAGGAAATTAGAGGCATCAAAAAAGGACCAATAAGATGAGTTCCTGGTGCACACTGTACTAAGAGATGAAGACCGGCTAATTTATGACAATTCAGAAAAAACAGAAGCTGTGTCTTGTGATTTATAATGTGTCTAATGTTTATTTGATCTGTTTTCAATTTTGGGTTAGTGTACCATTTTCTTGATGTCGTTTTTTTTTCAACACCTTTTATGTGCACCGTTGGTTCAACAAACCAACTGTTCTCACACAGGAGGTCCTGAGAGACTCTGACTTAAATGACTTTTTTCATCTCTGCTGTGAACATCCTTAATTTTGCAGTTATTCAAGCGGAATCGGATGTAAATTGGGAAGTTGTTTTTTTTACATTAATCAAAGGAATTTCCTTCAGTGATGAAATGCTGCCATAATATTTATTGGATGCTCTGGGTTTGCTAAACCAAGTGTTCACGCTTGATGGGAAGATTTTTCTCTGCATGTCTTGGCTGTGTGTAAACATTAATCAGTTTTACATTTTTTTGAAGTTGATTGTATTCTTCAAATGGAAGTTATTGGGATGACCTCTCAAAAGGCCTAAATAAAGGCTGATTGAAAGGTCGTCATAAAAACTGACAGCAGTCCTCCATGTATGAGGTTCCACACGTCTGGAAAGATTCTAGAGCTTTGGAGAGTGTTTGTTCTTATCAGCCAAGTAATTCAGGCTTCAGACCTCACTCAAACGGATAATGGAGACACATACACACGAATGCTGTTCATAGATGTCGGTTCAGCATTCAACACCATCATTCCCAGGCACCATGGACAAAACAAAAGGGATGATCGTTGACCTTAAAAGAAGGCCAACAAAAGATGAAACAAGCTTTAATTTGTGAGCCCTTTCTCAAAGCCCCTCTCTGTGTCGTGGGTGTCTCACTTAAAATCAAAAATTCATGCTCGTCTCCAGAATACTTTCTGGTCATTAAAATGCAATAAGCCTCCAGTTTGTTTTGATGTTTGAACTTTGCTGTGCCATACCGGCGTATATGGATTTAGAGGTGCTCTATTTTTGCAGAAGATGCATTCTGCATGTCCTCTGACATCCATTTTCATAATCCATTTCTGCTGACCTATTTCTGCATATATGACCCATGCGCTCTCTGCATTAGTAACTGCAGTGTATCTGCCCTATGGAGTCCATGTCAGTGGTTTTGAAAATGTCCATAATGGCTCAAAGGCCTGACATTATTAGTCATGGTGAACTGTCACTGGAGAGTGTATGGGGACCGCAAAGGCCTGTCTAGTCTTCTACTAAACACTGCATTAAAGGTAGAGTGAGTAAATGCAGTATAAATGCACATCACATTAACCAGGTCAATTGGTTCTGAAAATGTGGATAATCAATCCTGGAGGAGGCATTTGTGGAATTTGTGACTACTGAGTCCTTGGGCTAGATTGCAGCTTTCTCTGAAGAATGGGTGCAGTTAGCAGGAAGCCCCGGTTTCATCTCGAGTGTTTAGAGGTAAGATATTCTCCCAGCCAAGGTTGCGTTGCTGTGCTGCAGCGTCCTGATAGATGTGAATACGCGACGCTCACATGAGGTTTACTGTGGGAGGTATTACCATGTGTATTAGCATGTAGGCTCCTGTGGGAACCTGCCTATTTACCGCACTCTGTACGGCAACATGCATCGAAACAAGACAATCACTTTCTTTACTTCCTAGGGAAGCATGAACTAACATTTCAAGTCCCATTTCACTTCCTTTCCACTTTCACAGGGGCGGAACAAAAAATATCCATTTCTTCAGACTCCACCAGCCCCCTCCCACCCATTGTTTTCTTAAAGATTATGGCAAGAAACTTTGAAGGTGTCCCCCAACCATTAGCAGGCATTATTCTGCGTGGCTTCACCGCATTCGCAGCTGTTGGGTAGGGCCGCTCCCGGGCTGAGCTTGCTAATGAGGCGAGGGGTTAAACGCGGTGGCTGACAGATTGAGACCTCTCCTCAGAGCCAATTAGCAAGCGAGTGATAGGCAGGAGCACGGGACGATTGGGTTAATAGACTCCGTCTACAGTAGGACGGGACTGTGGCGGGCGCCGGCTCGCGAGATGATAAGGGCTAAGCAGGTGCAAAGCGCACAAGAGGCGGGGATCAAAGCCAAGGCTGGGCACGGCACAACTCCACCGCGTGTTGACTAGCATGCTGAGGAGTCATTAATTAGCGTTTTGAACCTACTCTTCCTTTTTTTGTCGCTTGAATGGCAATTTAATGCACAGTTGGCTGATAGCAGTGCGTGGGCTTAATGAATTGTAATTACAGGGAGAACAAAAAAATTTCATGAAAGCAGCATTTTTAGGGGAAAGCCCTGGACTCATTCCATTCCAATTTCCATGTAATTTAATAACAAGGCACATGACAATAGGAAAATTTGGTGTACATTTCTATAATAAAGTTACAATGATGTGTGTATGTTATAATATGATTTTGTATTTCTGATGCTTTTAAATGATAAAAAATACACACACATATATATAAATGGTTTAAAACACACAGGTGCTTGAATGCATGTTTCTCGGCCGTGTTGTACAGCATCGACTGTATCCAGGCCCGGTGAACAAGGCAGTGAACAAGAATGCATGTGACTGTGCTTGTAGCTGATAAGGTAATGCAAATGAAATGGCACCTCAAACATTCAATTAAGAAGGACTGGGGGGTGTCATCAGCTCAAAGTCCCTCTCTCATAGCTTTCTTTAATATACCTTCTCCCTTTATTTCAAGAAACCCTGACCACAGGCTAACAGGGATGAAAACCTTTTTAGGAAATAGGAAAAGGGTGCCTTCAGGGGAAAGGTGCCCAGAGAGTTTCCTGTTTGAAAAAGAGGGAATACAGAATGCATCTGGAGTAAGTTCTCAAAAATACCAGGAGGGATGATTATAAACAGGTTTCCACTGGGATTCTTTTGTTCTTTTTTAAAAAGAAGCATGCAGCATAGAATCAAATCACGATTTGCCACATTTGACATTTCAGGGGGCTATTGTTTGCGTTACTGCCTTGCAGTGTAGATATGAAGAACCCACGAGGAAACAAAAGAATGATGAGGGCTTTTTTTTTAATGGAGCTCCGTGTGTCTTAACCGCATTCAGTGTTGTGACAGCATGAGCCCAGGCGTCACGCTCACCAACTTCACAGCTCCTCCCCGAGCGTGTCATTTCCCCCGAGTAGGCATGTCACATGCACACTCACACATACACACACTCACACTCTGCTCAGTGAATGCCTGGAGTAGGGATATTCTAAACAAAAAGGCCTGCGTTGTCCTTACATTCTCTCTATGTATCTTTAATTTTTCCTGTAGCCACGTTTTTGAACTAGGTTACGGATGCATTTGCCATTCGCCGGTTTCATCCCCACACCGCTGCAATATGCATAAGTCCCTGGGCCATATGTCACCTAAAACACGTAGTATGGTAGATGAGGAGGAACTGGGCTGACTGAACGCCAGCAGTGGCAGTAGTTCTGTCAGCCGCCCTATGAATTGATGAGGCAGGAGTAATCATCAGCACCGGCCCGATTTACATCACAGCTCTCGGTGGGCTACACTTAATACATTTCTGCAGCTGCACCCGCAGACCTATTCTGATACTTTTGTCTGCATTCTGCAGAGTGAAAATGCTGAGTTTCCTCCCAGGCGGGGTGGTCAGGTGGTTGGATTTTCATTTTTGGTGTAAGCAACTTGGTTCTCTCATCGCTGCTTGTGCCTGACCTGTACAACGCAGTGGACACTTATTGGCCCAATGCTGCTATGAGCCTGAACATAATCTACATTTAATGACGTTTAACCCTAGAAGGAGGTAAGAGGAGGTAAGTGTTGTTGCACATCAGTTGCGTTGCACTGTCCATGTGTGATAGACAGTCATGTTCACCAATCAGATGTGTCCCATGTTTAAGCCAAGTCCACTTTAAAGCAAGCAAGGATGTGCTATGCCAGTTACAGCGAAGTTCATATTTCGATTTACGGTTATGCCGCAGATTTTAAAGCACATAATACACTGAATAATCAGAAATTATTGTTCAGCCCTAGCACATACCGCACCAGGCTGCATGGCAGGAATTCACAGGGCAGATCGAGGCCATGCCAGCCCACTGACCATACACTGTACATACTCACACCACGCACATGCTGCAATAAGACCAATAAGACTGGACCTGGAACACTGGTGCAGGCACTCCTTTAAAAAAACATGTGTAGGGAATCCAGAAAGTGCACCGGTAAGCGTGCCCAGCTGACGCTGGACACCGGGGATGATCGTCACACCCTTATCTCTTTGCCTTTGAGACAAGACAGGACCACTGAGGAAACTATATATAAACTGATATAAGAAAAGACAACTTTTAAAATTTACATATTCAAAAAAGTAAAAAATAGTCAAAAGTGTAGCTGAAGCAAAGTTCTGCAATGCGCTGAGTAAACTCTTAAACTGAGTTTTAAATTCAAATTTATGAACATAAATGTTGCAGTTGATGGGTGTTGTGAACGTGTAAATTTTGGTTTAATTTAAGTTAATGAAACGTGAAGTAAGGGTCAGGGACATGGAGTCCACTTCCATTCTCCATTCAGGCAGCAGGTGTAAGAAAGACTGACCCAGACTGGGCACTGGAAAACATTGCAGATGTCACCCCTCTGCTTGTCTCTCTTTGTTTGAGCTTCCCAGCATCACTTCATGGGGTGAGACTGCACACACTTTGGAGAGTTGAGTAGCACACTAACACGCCAGCAGAGATCCTGCAGTGCTACAAACATTGTGTTATTGACCCACATTATTAACTCAGGCCCAGTGCTTTCTCTGAAAAGATGAATGAAGGACCCTGCCAATGAAAAGGACTTGTGCTGTGTGCTCTGTCTGTAATAACTCATACACAGAGTCACTTTGGAAATATTTGACATCATTCCCATATCCGAATAAAATTAATTATACAAGCAGTATACAGATGTAACAAACCAGTATGATTCAGTACAGATAGCAGCTATGTCACTATATGATGCACATCTTGGTATATAATTTTATACCATTATAAAACAATCTGTCGATGTACTTGGCCAGTAAATGAGTTTCTGCCTTTGGGAATTTGCAATGTACTGTATAACTGGGATTACACATTTGCTCTCTTGATTGCATTGATGCCATAGATAATTGGAAAGTGCGCTCAAATCTCCACACCTTGGGCATGATGGGACATCCCGGGGTGATAGATTAGGAACGGGATTGTCAAGATTAATTCGGAACAGCGTGACTCCCTCGCCAGCTGTCTTCATGGCATCCGCTGCCTTTAAGTAAACAGCAACAGCTGCGCTACATCAAAATGAAAATGGGAAATTTTCTAAAAAAGTTCTTGGACGGGAGGGGAGCAAGGGATGCTCACATGAGAGCTGAACAGGCAAACGTGACAGCGCTAAATGCTCTCGGTGGCACTCATGGATTTGGATTTGAAGGTACCACCCTGATCAAAGTCATAACGCTCTTTCGTTCTCTGTTTACCCACCTCGCTTTCTCAGACTCTTTCTTTTGCCGACGCCCCCAATTCGTGTTCCCATCATCTCTCACTGTTCACTAAATGCAGCGATGCAGTGCTGTTAAATCTGTTTAGCGGAGCCTGCAATCAACACCACAGGAAGCCCAGGTGGCTAAGCCGTCCGCTCTCAGCCGTCTCGGTAGAGTGGCTCAATCTTTTGCTGGGTTCGCTCGCCGTAGTAGATGCATTGTCGCTGTGATTGATCGGGCTCTGCTGCGCCTTGATGTGCAGAGGAGCGCAGGTTGGAGCGAGGTGGTGCGGAGCTGACGGACGGAGAGGCGTTTGAGACCATATGGATTTGTGCTCCACCCGCCATTGTGAATGCTAGGGGTGCTGATTGAGTCCTCCCAGATTTTTATCTGCGGGCTGATCCTGTCCCTCAGTTATACTCCTTCATATGTTGCCTCGCCTCTCTCGCTGCATTTATTTGTTCCCAAATCAAAGGATTGGGTCAGAATACCCTTTCTGTCTTTTAGGATAGGAGATAGTGTCTTTTAAGTCCTTGTGGATTGTATTAGACCACAGCCTTTATTAAGCGCTTTTCAAATGTATTTTTACTTATTTCATTTTTTTTCCAATTCTGAGGTTTAGCTTTGTTTAGAAAAGACATTTTTTAATGCCAGATACTCAGTTTTGTCCATTGCTTGTGCTGTAAAAATGTGAAAGCATCTGGTGCATTAGGTGGCCACTGTGCTCCATCACCGAGCATGAAGGCTACGTGTGCTGGTTTTGAAGAGCAGCAGCCTACTGTGATTATGGTCAACTTCTGCTTGTGATCAGTATGCTCTTGCTCTGTTAGGCTGTATAACATTTCTTCTGTCTCCTCATCTCTTTCTGCTCTCCTGTTTCTCAGTTCTCATTTTGTGAATGATTTATACATATTCTCATAAAAAAGGTACAAAATAGTAAATCCTTTGGATGACCTTGGGTAGTAACTACGTAATACAATTATCTCTATTTCATACTATTCTTCCTACATTTCTACCTAATTTTTGAATCGCATAGCTCATCAAATGTTGAGCGAGTCATCCTACAGTTCTTCCACAGTTCTTCTGTGAACTCACAAACTATTAACTCCGAGAAATCCCTCATATGAGTTTGCTCTCGCATATAAATAACTTGCATTTTCATAGTAGCTTGCGATGAGGTTTCTGCAGGACGAATAAACCTGGGGAAATCTAGAGGAGTCCATCACCATGATTCTTAGCTTCTTACTGAATGGGAACACATTCATTTCACAATTGTGTCTTATGTTTTGTGCAAACCTGTAATGGAAATGCATCCAGTAACACTCCAAATGCACGCACTCTCTTCCACTACTCCCAGGTCAGAGGCTTTGACATTTGCTGTGAACACATTCTCCTGTTTTGGAAACAGACCTCAAGTGCACTGAGGCGCCTTTAAGAGGATTTGAGCAGATTTAATCAGCCGCTGATTCTGTAGCAGGAATCAGACCACAGACAAGGCCATGGCAGACCTGCATGTAAACTCCACCCATCCCTACTCCAGCCCAACACGCAGACATCGTTGGATTTCCACAAATCTCCAACACAATCACAATGCAAGAGGCTTAGCGTTAAATACGGATCACACAGAAAATGTTGTCTTTTTTTTAAGTGTCCAGGAGGAGATGGGGAAGATTTGCGGTGTCATCCTGAAATGACCTCAAGGCTTAAAGTTGAGATATTCGCTCAACTCGGTCTCTCAGGATTTGGTGGCATAGTGATGAACACCGAGTCTGGTTGGGGGGATGAAAGAGGAAGATGTTTTGAGGAACTCACAGCAGCACTCGCAGATAGACCTCTCCACGCTAAGCCTTTATCTGTGTGGTAATTCCATTCTTGCCAAAGAACCCTAATCAAAGGCGTACAACAGCCCATTTTTCCGATAACTGTCCGTTAAACTCCAGGTCCCTTGTTCAATCCCTGGTTTCGGCTAAGCTTGTTGGACTGTGTACATGCAATTTAAGGGGCAGTGGTGGCCTAGAACTCCTTGACACTCTAGGAACCACTAAGCACCCCATCGGTTTTAAGACAAATATTATGTAATGCAAATATTATGTAATGCTAATGATGTGTGGGAGCTCTACATGCTTTAGATAATAATTCGAACATATTTGTGAGGTAGTGTGCTGGACAGAGAAAGATGGAAAGCAAAATTGTTTTTTTTTTTAAGTACATGAAGAAAGCCATTTAGACAATGGTGGGTCATTTAAACTCACATCCCAATCTGTCTCTGACATGGCAATTACAGAACAGAATTTAAAACATTAATTAATTTAAATGCAATGAATGCTGGGACCAGCCCTCCATATACCTTATTCTAGGTACAAATTGACAGCGCGTCATTATTTGCTAGAAATATAATGTTGGCTTCGGATTTTAAATGTGCAAATCATTTATTTTTGCAAACTTTATTCCTTGTTTAACGGCACACAACACTTAGCATGAAACAAGATCTTACACATACAAAAAAATTAGTGGTCATAAGTCACACCCTCTGACAATGCTGGCACTGTGGGTCTCTGCATGCATATTGAAGCCTCCCTGCCTGTGTCTGTGTGTGTTTTTGGGGGTGGCAAGGAGCTGGAGACAAATTGAGGTCTGATAAAAACTGGCTGGTCCACAGATGGGTTTGCAGTTTGGTCATGCAGATGAAGTAATTGAAAATGATACATTGCCTTTTTACATCAAAGTAAATTTTTAAATCTTTAATAGTTTTCATATGACATGTTGAATAAATCTGACTAAAAGGTTACTTACAAGATTATTAAAACCCTTATGTCTCTATTTTCACAGGTCCTCTGAGGGTGGTTGTGCCCACGGAGTCGGTGTCGTCCTACATGGGCGACACAGCCCTCTTGCGCTGTGAGGTAACAGGTGAGCCCATGCCAGTGGTGCGCTGGCAGAAGAACCGCGAAGACCTGCCACTCACCTTCACTACCGACAGCCGAGTGGTGGTCCTTCCGTCCGGCTCGCTGCAGGTCAGCCAGGTGCAACCGCCGGACTCTGCCACGTACCGCTGTCTGGCCGAGAACCCCGGAAGCGCCCGGACTGGGACAGATGCAGACCTGCGAGTCCTGCCAGGTGAGGATCTCTCTCTGTGAGCATCTCTCACCATGTGCAACACTGGTATATACTGTGTGTGTGTGTGTGTGTGTGTGTGTTTGTATAGACTATAAACACAGATGCAGACTCAGGTGAGCCTAGATATACATGTATTAATTATAAGGTGCTTTTATTTAGAGAATCCCGACACCCAGATTAGCATGGTAACATGTTGTTTCTGGGGAGGGTCTTCAGGATTAAAATAAATAAACAGATAGACATAAAAAACACTCCTTGTTCATTATCAATATTTTTACAGAGCTTTTTTGGGGGGCTCTGTTTTTTGGGAGGAGCCCATAGCAATGACTGACGATGTCGTCATTCTGCATTCTAAATGCTCTACTGTCAATATGTCACATGTGCAAAATAGTGGGGTTGCCAGATACAAGATTAGCCCACTGTCATTCATAATAAACTCAAAATACTTAAATATTAATCTTTCAATATGAAATAACAGAATGAATGCAGCTCTAATATTGATTAGCAGTTTTGTTTATGGAAAAGTAGGATAAGCTAAGTGATGGTTATTTTGTCACTGGTAGGTTAGACTCATTAATATTATTGACTCATGGATTGCATTTTAAAATCACCAGCCATCTAGCTATTTCACAGTGTTCATCTAATGGAAGAGCATGGATTGATGGCATGTGCTCTTTGACACAGAAAGTGAGCAAGAGAGACAGAGGGAGCGAGATTCATTTTGAATGCAGACTTGTTGGCCATGTCTAATGGCTTGACAGCTGGCATGGGCTGTGCGTGGATTTCTCTGTTTTTGAAGTCGTGGCCAAGAATGCATTAAGCCATTGAAATTCACGCTTTATTTTGTAAAAATCCCATTACATGTTTGAACTCAGACATCTGAACTCTTAAACGTAGCAAAATTGCTCCACCAGCCAGGAAAGTCCCCAGTGTGATGCAGACAAGAAAATATATATAGTTTGCTAAATCTCTCCAAAAACAACAGACCTTTTGCAGTATTCAGTATCCGTCTCCCTTACTGACTACCCCAAAAAACACTCAGCACTGAGGTTGTGGGCTTAGGGCACAATCGGCACGTTTATTGCTGTTGTTGAAAATTATGCTACCGTCTTCACCCTGGCACTTTTTCAGTTAAGAGATTTCTCATATGCATATACAGGATCCTGTCTCCCCTAGAGGATCACTGGGGGATCACTCTGCTGAAAACACCCACAGGGTTGCCAAAGGTCTATTGAGCTCTATGGAGCTTAACTGGGCAATATATGCTACATGGCCACTTTATTAGGAAGCCATATTTTTAAAGGGGTACAGATATCAGCCACTCCTCTCATATCTCAGTTATCAGATATTGTTTGAGTTTTGGATGGGTTCTGAAAACAGTGTATTGGTAGCTACTGTTAATTGGATTTTTGGTTTTATAGGTCACTGTTACTGCAATGCAGAAAGTGTTCTTCCCATCCTACTTAAGGGCTAGAAGAAGGAAAACACAAGCTATAAATGAAAGTGGCCTGGCTGATATCGCCACACAAGTCCAGGCTCCTTTGGAGTCCCACTGGTTTTCCAGGGTCAACTGGGTTGGAGGTATTTGGTCAGGCCTGAACAACCAGTGGGCACTAGGTGAATTTGAAATGTGAGAGACTGTGTTTGACGCAGAGGTTGTGTGTGTGTGCATTTGTAGGTGTATGTGTCTGTGTATGTATGCCGAGGAGCAGACTATCTTTGTGTCTGTGGAATGACACTGCCGTCGGCCGCTGCAGAATCTGTCTCTCACTGTCGAATCCCATCCCTGGGGAACTTCAGGAGCTCAGGCAGAAGTGACCCCACCCAACACCTCAGCTGCCGAGCCAAAACCACATCCATCCCTGGAGAGCCATAACAAACAGTTATAGACAGTATATGATTGTTTACCCTACAGAGCTCCACCCCCCTTAGGTGGTATTTTATCCAGAACCGTAGATCTTCAAATGGACGTTCGGTTTCAGCTCGCATGTCCACCGTGTCGGCGGTGTGATCTGTCCGGCGGCGTTGCTAAGCTCTGCTGTTCTTTGTATGTTTTACTGAGCAGAGCCTGGCGTGTCGAGAAGCCTGGTGTTCCTGCAGAGGCCACAGAAGGTGACGGCATTGCAAGGGAAGGATGCCGTGCTGGAGTGCTCCGCCTCGGGCTACCCCACCCCCTCTTTCTACTGGTTGAGGGGCAATGAAATGATCGAGAGTCGGTAAGGATGGGGGGTCCACCCACATGCAGGAGAGGTTGAATGTACATAAACATCTATACAGGGAATTTCATTATTTTCCTTGACGAATACCATATGAATTGCCATATTGTAATATTTTTTTTCTCTTACTAATTTTGGCACCTCATATTTATGTAACAATCTGGAATGTTCTACAGGGCACAAGTACTGTTGTATGTCTGATGTGTCTCAGTCAACCAATAAAAGACGGTATGTTCTGTTCATTTTATTTTCATGGCCTCTGGTGACCCTTCTGCTTTTAATTCAGGTCAAAAAAGTACTCATTGCTGGGTGGCAGCAACCTCCTGATCAGCAGCGTAACCGACGATGACTCGGGCGCCTACAGCTGCGTGGCGCACAACAAGAACGAGAACATCACCTCCTCCGCCGAGCTCTCGGTTATGGGTAGGTCTCGTGGGATGCTCTATTTTTTATTTTCTGTGTTGCTATCTCCCATGCTCTTTCAGAGCATCTCTGTGTGTTCACGAGACCTTTTGAAAAACAGCGCAGTCAAGGTCAACCACTATCCTCCCGCATCACACAGCAACCAGCAATATTCTGTTACAGTCGTTTCACCGTCTTTCATCCCTAATGACCAGAGGGAAGAACTAGAGAACTTCAGTGGAAGCTGTTGCCCCAGATAGGTCTTTAATGTGGATTGTGCCATTTCATTAAATATTTAGACACATTTGTTTTACATTATTAAAAGTAATTCTGTCACTTGAAGGCAACCGCACCATTAAGTCTGCCTTCCATCTGTGTGCAGTGCAAATTGGCAAGTCGCTGCCACTCCCATGTCACACAGGCGTTGATGAAGGCTCTTCAGGAGACAGAGGCAGTTGTAAACTGTCCTTGAAAGAGTTTTCTGTCTGCCCTCAGACTCTAGCCAGCAGACATTATTTGATCTAATCTAGCCACTGCTGGAGAGGGAGGGTCCTGCGAGGAACTCTGAAATTAAGTTCGCTGAATTCTCAATCAGGCGGCACTATAGCTTTTGCTAAAAGAGTTTGCGAGACCTGCCAATCTTGTCTGCTCATTTAGGTCTCCTTGAGAGGTTCTGGATTCCTACAAACAAAGATTGCTTCAAATTAGACTTTTTTTTCTCCTTTCTTTCCCAAAGCATCATCCTTTTTCAATTCCAGCTACCAGAGTGGCACAAGCGACTGCAGATATGTTCATCCCGCATAATAATCTTTTCTAGGATTTACCCTCATCCATTAAAATCTGCACATAGATTATTAATCATGGCATAAGCAGTTGCAAACATCTGTGGAATTGCCACATTTGAACTTCAGACCTGCTAAAGCTCTGTCAGCATATGACACATTTCAACAATGCGTGTACATCATTTTATTACAAATGTAGAATGCTTGTGTGGAGAGGAAATTACACCTGATTAAACCAAACAGCAAACTTCCATATAACCATTAAAGCTGTTGTGTCTGCAAGACAAATGAAATTAAAATATAATTAACTCACAAGCACATTCTTCATTATGCAGAGCTATGCTTAATTGGTGAGATAGGGCTTTACATCTGTAAATACTTTCACTTTTCTCACCTTCATAAGCATCGGGGGCCAGGTCTGAGGGTGAAATTAAAGGGTGCGCATAAAGGGGGATACAGAAATGGCCTTCTGCATCCTTTATTTATCATGTACACAACTCTGATGCTGTTTATTTTCAATTAATCAGTCTCTATTTCATTAGTTGCCTATTTCATGGGGGGGATGGTGTAGGGGTGTCTAAAAAAAGCCTTTTTTTGCAATTAATCCAATTAGATTGTATCCGTGGGATACAGAGGCTATATTACAATGGCTGGGCTCCTTTTCTCTGACACAAAAACACAAAATGTGTGTGTTGGTGAATTTTCTCCACTTCATCTGCTCTAATTTGTATTCTGTACTTCCATATAAACCAACATGGGAAGATATTTGGAGAAGGAAGATAATGTGAAGAAGATGCTTGTCTGTCAGATGCTGCACTCAGAGGCTGATCAAGGTTTATGATGTCCTACCCTTTGCAATGTGTCAAACTCAGGCTCTACCTGCCCTCTGCTTGGGCACATTTGAAGTTGGCCATTTGTACGTTACATGTTCAGTTTGTTCCCTTTATCCCTTTATATCGTTTATATATATATATATTTTTTTTTCTGTCTGTTTGGGTTAGTGGCATCCAGGGGAATGAGAGGAAAGGCTGCTTGCTGCAGATATGCCTGATACATCCCTTATTGGGTCATGCTGTGCTACATATACTTCTGGGAAAGATGGATAAGTGGACAGGTTTTTGAGAAGGGACAGGATAATCAAGGATGGAACTGGACGCAGGCAGACCTTTGCCTGAGCTCGGGTCCTAGCAGATGGTGCGTGGGAAACACTTATGCTTGTGATGTGTGATGTGTGCCACGAATTGTGCTGGGCTTTTGTTCACATTGCAGCGCTACACATAGAACAACAGCCAAACTCTGACAGTAGAGAACAGGTCTTATGGAGGGATAACTATTAAGGCTGCAAAGAATTGAATATCTGCATAATTGTAGAGTGGCCCACTGTCAGCAATATTTAGTCCTAAGTTCCAATGGAATGCTGAATTCACTAATGCAAGTCTGTTACTTTGAAAGCTTCACTGATTACTAGAAAAGCCTTTTCAGTCATCTTATTACATCTTAATATAAGCAATTCAATGTCTATTGCATCAGCAAATGTGGATTTGTCTACATCATGTTGGCTACAAGATGACTATTTCATCGACTATGTTGTAATATTTTCTGTTTTATCTCATATTGTGTTCTAAACGACCCTAAACTTTTGAACAGTAGCATAAGGGGCCTGTGTTGTTTTGAACATACGACTTGTCCAAGCGGCTTGTATGGAAGACATGGCCGAACATATTTCCTGTGAGTGGCATCTACATGTGATCGCAGCATGAAGGATTTTGTGGAGCACTGCAGAACCAGTGTAAACCACTGGCAGGGGCTGACACTTGCCCATTAAAACTGAATGAATGGCTTTGCGGCAGGCGAACGCGCCTCACTTTAGAACGTTATATTTCAGGCTCTGACGCAACACGCCTCTCATTAATGCGCCTTCACAATTTCCCCTCTTCCAGGGCTCATCAGACCTGTGCTATCACTCTCCAGCAGATGAGTCACTCTAATGCCTCCCTCAAGACGAGCTACACTGATTGGTTTTACCCACAATGCAACACATGTCTCTTTGTCTCACCATATAGCAGCAGTGACATGCTCTTTTTGGGTACCACATTGCTATAATTTGCATTAAATGTTGTACAAAACCGAGGCTCAGGGGTTAGTATTCAGTTCACTTTGTAATTGCTTATTCCCTGGAAATTCCTCTCGGCTCCAGCACCTGTGGCAAACCCCTACACTGCCCCACAGCCCAGTGCGTTTCAGGCCCCCGCAGTATTTAAAAATACATGTGGCTGTCAGATGCAATATTGAAATGTAGCAAGGTGTTCGCCTAAGAGTAAGACGTCATGGAGAAGAAGAGGAAACGTGAGAGAGGGGGGATCAAAGACGTCTGAGGGAAGAGGTGGGAAAAAAAACCAAATAAATAAAGAATGGGAAGTAGACAGTAGGGGGTGAGGAGGCAGTCAGGCGTTGAGTGGTGAGAAGAAGCGGCGCGTTGCTCGGCCCAGCTGGGAAAATTAAACGGCTTTCTGATCTATGTGCACAGGATCTAAGGTGATGAAAGAACATGATCAACATCACCAATTTGTGGTGTTTATTTCCTGCCTACCTGCCGTCTGCATCCCCCATTTCCTTCATTGCTTTTTTTTCTCCATTCTTCTCCATGATGAAAAGAAGCACAAATTGCCCGGAGCGTGACGCTGCATTTCGGGCATACAGCAATGAGACAAAGCAATTACTACCAATGATAAGGAATAAATCTTTACTACATTCTGGTTGTATTTTGTTTATTATTTGTCTCAGCTCTGCCAGAAAAAGCCCTTAGCATTTTTTGCTGAAACGTGTACAGAGTTTTTCCAACTTCCTTAATTTCGGATTGTTGCATCATTGCTTGCCTGTGGGGCTTGTTGTTTTTTGCCCCGTTTCTGTTTCCTTAAGGTGTAACACCGAGCTGAGCTGCAGTGCACAACAGCAAATGTCATGTTAATAGCCCATTCATTAACACTGTGTGCTGTGACCAGCTCTGTGCCGGTCAGTTCTGGGATCTCCTCCCTTTTTTAGATTTTTTTCAGATAAGACCCTAATCTCAAGCGCCGGTCTCCTGAGTTCGGCCAGCCGAGGCCCCACATCTTGCCGACTGGGTGGCCTGGCCCGCCACCAGCTCTCCGTTTTGGCACGGTTCTCTCCAAAAGAGAGGAAGTGGGATAAGCCAGTGCGTACACACAGCCGTCAGGCTTATGAAGAAGCTCAGTGGCCCAGACGCCGGCAAACAGCCAAGTGCGGCTTTTGAGAACGGCAGCGAGCCAAAGCATTGTCCGTCATATCCACAGAGCCTATTAATGGGAAGATGTGTATCTGCTATATTACATATGAAGCTGATAAATGCTCTCTAAAGAATCTGAGCATGTTTTGCTCCCCCGCTGCTATGTTTGCTTTTCATTTTTCACAGCATGTGATACGGCGTGTAGATAACGGCCACTCGGCCACTGCAGAGAGCAGCATTTCAATCACAGATATTTAGACAAAAAAACTTCAAAATAAAACAGTTTACAAGTACTGTGAACTTCTACCTGTAACAAGCAGGGGTTTTAGCAAAATCATTTTATTTCATAACTGCAACATGGCAAAAATTGCATTCTGCACATTTTTTTTTTTATTTCTTTATAAAAACACTTACACGCCTGTGCATGCAGACACACACACAGACACACACTTTCAAGCAATCAATTGATGCATCACAATTGATTGCCAGCATATTGATAATGTATTGATTTATTGTCTGACCAGTACTAATGTCAGCATCTTGGAGTATTGGAAATAGTCATTTATTATAAAAGAAAAGGTCAAAGTAGACTCTGTCATGATTCAATATTAAAATGTCTGATGATGGGAATGTACAAAACGTGCCCATATAAGTTGGGGCATAGGCACTATGATCACATATAACACAATACTCCACTAATTTTACACTAACACTGATAAATGGATGTACACTAATGTCTTCAAATATTAATCAACCTCCCAACCAACCAACAAACCAAAGTAAATTACTAGTCTTTCTGCTATTAGCAGATTCAGTAAAGTTATTTTACGAAAAAAGCTCAGTGCACAAGTTATATACAGAGGTGCAGTATATTCACCATTACCTTTTAGTGTGACTTTAAAGAACCATTCCCCCTGAAGCCCAGTCTAGCACTGCAGAGGCAGAGAAATGATAAAGCACAGATATGACAGGGGTATAGTTGAAAAAAAAATTGAGCCTGTTTCCTGCAAGATAAGCACAAAAGTGCCAAGATAGTGATGTATGCAATCTAAGAGCCCTAATGCAGTGGCCTCTGTGGAAAAAAATGAATCTGTCATGTGGTGCAGGTGTTAAAGAGAGTAAAACTCATGCAAATAAGTTTGAATTTAGGTGATGTGTAGCTAAAATGTGTCGTATCACAAATACTGTTTTGGGTATTACAGGGAACATGTCTGGATTGCAAACCACACCGTTATTATGGGATTAGGATTACCGCACGCATTAAACTCCAATAGATTTTTTTGCCAGATCATATTAATGATGCGGTGTAACGATGATACTCTGGGTCATTGCCAGTCCTGGGGCACTGATTGCAGGCCACGCCCATTCCCAATTCCCTACACCTGTTATCTCTCCTTTAAAGCGCAGGGCAGTTTTAATGGTTGTGGTCCAAGTCGGTGCGACTCTGGGTGTGTTAATGGTATTGATGGGGTTTGTGTTTCAGATGTGGAGTGTCCCCATGAGAGTGGGCCTTCCCTTTTCCTGTTTTGCCTTTCCGATAGTATAAACCCTATATGTTTGTTCATCCAGATTTTGTGCTTGGGTCCTCCCCTTCCTTGGTGTCGTGACATGGTGCATGATGAAACTGGATTTTAATATATTGTATTATGCTGTAATTAAGCATTTAAAATATATATATAGTATTAATTATGTAAAGCCACAATTAAGAGGAAAAATGTCTAAAATCCATAAGACATTATTCAACAAACACAACACCATTAAAGATGCTAACTGTGGGATAATGAATGTTTCTTATTTCCAATAATAATGACTTCAATGAAGCTCATTAAGGGCTTAAACAGCCCAATTAATTTGCCCAAGAAAATGTCAATGACTGCATTTTCATGCAAACGTTCACTCCAAGGTGCTTCTGCTCTGTTGCTCGATCTCATTTGTTGTTGTTGTATTTTGCCCCTACATTTTCACTAATATTTTGCCTGAATGAAATGATTCTTGCACAGAGTATGGATTTGCTCTACATCATCCGTGGACAGATTGGGCATTATTGATCGTGTTCCTTCATTCCCCTGATCTGCTTTAATTCAAGGAGAAGAGACATTTCACCCAGGCTTGATTTTTCATGCCAAAGTGTGTCTCATTATGCTGCAGACAGTAATTGTCAAAACCCGACTTATCCCTCCCAGCTGACTGATGAACAGCATGGGGTCAATGATGATTAATTGTGAACCCGAATTATTTTCACTGTGTGGGCAAACATTTAACATGCTGCCAATGCTGCTTGCAACTCGGCCTCATGAATCTCTTCCCGATTCAATAAAGATGATATAAAAATAAAAAAAAATGACTAAAGACAAAAAGCACACCAGAACCAAGCAAGGTGACTGGCTGGCTGAGGAGAATTCAATCAGTGGAATCAATCTGATATAACAAATTAAAAACTGACTCTGCAGTCTGCTTATATTTGTTGAAAAAAAAAGAATAAATAAAATGCCAGGTCTCGTATGAGACGGTGCCCACACCCATACTTCCACAGGTTTGATGTGACACCAACTCCTTGTTGCTTGTTTTTCGGTGGATTTTCTTGTGCAAGTTTGACAGCCGCTTAGACGAAAGGGCAAGGGAGCACCCCCACGTCACACCTCCCTGTCTGACCACTGTTGCCTGGCTGTTCGTCACCCAGACAGCCACCAGGCGCAGCGTTGGGAGATGACCCAAATTCTCAGAATCAGCCCAACTACACACAAATCCCTCATTTATTTAATGTGCCTAATCTGTTGCTTGACCTAATCATGCTGTCCTGCAAATGACACTGCAGTGGGCAATGGCTGCATGCCCTGAGCTTGGACACAAAGTTATGAAAAAAAAGAGACCATATTATATTATGGTACTGCTGGAGGCTCTGGAGGCTTGGACATGACCACATCAAATCAAAGTGAATTGTGTTCACATGTCCGTTACAAATTTGTTGCAGAAGAGGGATCAGACGTGGTGCTATATGCGCCTCTGGCTGCAGATGTGTGTGAAATTGTCATCTCTTTACACTTCATATTCATGGATTAGCACTCAATTGCCAGTCCGGTACTGCCAAACACGTCTGGGATTTTACACCGTACAAAAAGCGTTGCCACACAAGCCCAGCTGTTGTCTATGATGAACTTCGGCCTTCATCTCCTGTCATCATGCCACTTTTGGCAAAATTGCATCATCCATACCCTGTTGGTAAAAAGGTTAGTTCTTGACAGAATCCATATGCTTTTCCAGTAGCTGACAAATGATCTGAGGTCATTGGCCTGAAGGGGACACTCTAATGGCAGGATCACACCAATGTTTTATGGTCAGTTACACTTGTCAGATTGGATTAATGCATTTTGCCAACATCTATCCTGTTAGACTGAGACTTATGGCAGTCTTAAAAGAGCACTTGCGATTAGGGTTGGTCTAATTCACAGAATCCCTACAGAAAAACAGTCATATCATGTCAATTGATGTCATCCCCATGGTCATATAGGCTACAGTATATAGGCATATACTGTAGGCTACTGTAAAACTGTTAAAAATCTCTTGGAATTCATTTGTCCTTGAGAACAATTTTGAAATCTAGGTCAGTAAACGACATTTGCATGTTCATTAAAAATCACAATGATTCATAGGAGCAAAAAAAGTATTTTAATGAACGTGCAGTAATAGCACTTCCTGCTCTGTCTAAACTGACTGGACGGAATCAGTGTAGAATTTGCTGCCATAATCCTAATCCCCTTGACAGGCTGATAAGGTGGCAGCCAGTGCCGTGCTGTACGTCCCTGGCGCTTCATTAATAATGCATCGTTTATGGAGAATACAAATTGAAATCAGGTTGTATTGCCATAACAACGCGTCCCCATCCGCGGGCGTCGCTGCTGTTTGCCCAGCACCGTTTACATGCCTACCCTTCACGCTTCCAAACACTTATCTCCAAGTGGGTCACAGAGTGGCGGTGAAATGGTCTGTTGGTACCTCCCCCTTGAGACCACATACCCCCCCGGGATGGGCTCCATGGGGGAGCGGTATTGCCACGCAGCCCGCCGAGTTGCGGGATACCACGTGCCAGATGTTTATTCAGATGACTGATGTGTGGATTTACATTTCAATGGGCCCAGGGAAAGTCATTATGGCCGGCTCATATGAGATCGCAGCTCGTACACAGTCCGCTTTGTCATGTTAATTTGCTGGCTGGAAGAGACATATGTGGTCACCAGCACAGGATCTTCACATTATTCTCCCTCTCTTCTCCTTCCTTTTATTATTATTATTATTACTGTTGTTTATTTCTTAGAATTTAGCCTTTTATGAAAATTGATGGGATGGTTTGGGCTGTCATGGTAATGCACTAAAACGAGGACATTCTGAAACACCTCTTACAACAACTGCTTTGCTTTTTATCTGAGGAATTATTCAATTTATGCTTTATTCACAATAGAGAGTCATATCTGGCCAATGAATAAAAGAGAATATATTTTAACATTAAAGTGTTGTGGCACTACACTATGCTTTACATGTTTTTAGCATCCTAAGCTCCTTGCCCGTTTAATTGCCAGTTTAGTGCATATCCCCCTGGTGAAAATGTTGGGACTACAGTTTAAAGGAAATCGTTATGGCTTAATTAGCACAATACACCACTGATAAAGTAACACCATGGCCAATGGCATATTGATGCATGGCATAGTACAGCCCAGCAGGCCCACAGAAACACGGACAAGAACTCGGGTGCCAAGTATGGCTCCAGCCGGCAAGAGCCACCACAATTGCTGCTTTTGCAGACCTGAGCAATTAAGCAAGTTAATGCCAGACTCTTATGTCTGGGCATCATGCAACACACTGTTTTGAACAGGATGTCGTATAAATTATCTATCGGCAATGTTCTCTTTTTCGATCTTCTGCCTCTGTGATATTTCATCCATCACCTGCAGATAGGCAAAGAAACATGCGCACTAGAGTTAATGGCTGAGTGAAGGTTGCGTCGAGTTAGGCAGACAGGTGTCTGTGTGGAAGATGCTATATATTTGCGATGACCCTGGTAAGAAAACCATGTTGATGCTTTCTCTTGAGGTGTTTAAAGTGGTATATACAGGGCGGCATTATGGAGCTCTATGCCTTGGTGGGTTATTTAATTTTTTCATGTTCTTGCTTTTTGTCTGTCTGCCACTGTGCCCTGTGTCACCAGGTAGCTGCGGTTTATGTGGACAGTGAGGGAAAGGTGGAGAGAAACAGACAGTGAAAGGCCATTCACCTGTCACCTGACTCCCTTGGCCGGCAGGCCTGCCTGCAGACTTTAGTCTGAGTGATGGGGTGGACTGTCACACTCCCACACCGCTGCCTGTCCCTCAACTCAGCAGCTTCAGCTGTTCACTCCACTCATTGTTCTTATTTTCTTCCTCTCATGTTTATTTGTCCATGTCTGAATGTCTCAGTCCTTAAGTTTTCAATTATAAACCGGGCTCAAGAGAACCATTTTGCATTGCTGATCGTCGCCCTGCATTTACTGCAATAATATTATGAGTATGGTTAAAATATACCCTAGGCCTTATGTTTGTTCTTGCTAATGAATATCAAGTAAATAAAATTCCACTAGTATATAACATGGCGGGACCGTGACGTGGCCTTTGAATCCTGTCTTGGAACTTTTGGACCTTTTGTGTCCTTTCCACTTTCCAAAGGCATGTACACTTGGAGACTGAATTGTTCATAGGTGCAAGTGGGAGGTGTGTGTGTGTGCGCTCTGGGGTTAGCTGGCACCCCGGGCTGTGCAGCATCCATGTGAGTAGGACCAAGTTGGTCATGGACAGTGAGTGAGAGAGTGAGTAGAATTTAACAAATACTGGATCTCAAAAAAAGAGCCTGAATGGACAATTCTTGTGAACATTTAATTGATCATGTTATGATGTAGCACAAATGACACGTTTATGCCACTCCTTCCTGTTATGATGTAATCTGTCAATTTATTCTATTTTAAGGCCTCCCATGCATGCATTGATAAAGGCCCTGTGGCCAAAGCACACTGATGTGTTCATTCCTGTCTACCCAAATAAATCAATGGTATATGCCACTTATTTTGTTTTATTCTTATATGTCCTGCCAGGTTGTTTTATCTAGAAGAATCGTCAGCTATGACTTTTGTTTTTAAAGCAGAAAGTGGGAAAAGCATTAAACATTAACTTATGTGCCATAATGGATTTTCATGTATAAACAAAGCCCAACAACGTTTCCTATTTACAGCATTTATTAGACACCCTTATCCAGAGCGACTTACAATCAGTATTTACAGGGGACAGTACCTCTTGAGCAACTTAGGGTAAAGTGTCTTGCTCAGGGACACAATGGTTGTAAGTGGGATTTGAACCTGAGTCTTCTGGTTCATAGGCGAGTGTGTTACCCACTAGGCTACTACCACCCATTTATCATAAGATTTGTTTTAGCCTTTTTTGCAGTGTGGTAATGGACCTGAATTAATTATGAAAATCATAAATTCTGAGAGGACTTGGGGACAAAAAAGATTTCACAACATATTTTAAACTGAATCCTTGGTTCAGCCCAGTTTTAATCATATTTCTGCAAAGAAAGCCAAAGGTTAAGGCCTCTAAGATTAATGTAATATATAGATATTATAAATCCAGATACATCTATTGTGTGATCATGAAATACAGGTAGTTTCATATACATGTTAATTAAACAGTGATTTTCTGCAACAGTGTAATTTTTGCAATGCAATTTCTGTCCGTTTTTTATGCTTCCTTTGATTCCATTCGTTATAGGAACATGACATTTTATTTTCCAGCCAGGCTCTAATTGACTGTTTTCACACCAATTATCTTCTGAAAGAGGATTATCCTCTGAAATAAAAGAGATACATTAACATTTTTGAATGATTCCACGAATATTGTGCTTCACTATTTTTACAGGTGGCCTGTATGGAAAAAAAAACCTCACTCGGGGTATTTGTGCAGGGATTATACTTGCAGTCTACCACTGCGAATGCAGACCCATGCACTGGAAGCAGCGCTGCTCAGATTTAGATGCCACACATATGGCCACACGAATCCAATCTGCACATTCATGAGACGGCTTTTTGTCACCAATCCGAGGAGTTTTTATAACACTGGGTCAGACGATGTGTTTGCAGATTTATCCATCTTGTGTGTCCTCGCTTGGAAAACATTTACATGACATTTTAAAAAGGTTGTAGGACTGGAACATCATGTGTAACATGTCTGTCCCCTTTTTTCTGTTCCAAGCAGCGCACATTTGTGTATTTTGTCAGTCCACATCTGACATGTCCGCTGTAACTCTTGTTTCCTCCTCAGTGCCGCCGCAGTTCCTGAATTACCCATCTAACATGTATGCCTACGAGAGCACGGACATCGAGATGGAATGTGCTGTGACAGGAAACCCCCAACCCAGTGTACGCTGGGTAAAAAATGGCGAGGTTGTCATCCCAAGCGATTACTTTCAGATTGTGGTGAGTAAAAATCATTTTAAGAGGCACACATACACACACACACACACTCATCAGTGTTCCAGTAGATTTCCTGGAGCATGACTCCAGAACATTCTGCTCTCATCACCTTTCATATTTAAGTATGACAGAAAAACTGCTCTACCTTCTTAGAGAAAAGGGATGAGAATCCTATAAAAAGGACCTTGCAAGGACTGAGGACATTACAAACATTTGATGTTTTTCTAAACCTTATACCTTATTCACGCTGTTACTTGTTTATACTTATGAATTTATGTTTATTATTTTAATATAAACACACTGAGGTTTGCATAGATATGCACATAAAAATGAACTAGTTCATGTTCAATTGATTCTTTTCTTTTTTTTTTTTTGGTATAGTTCAACATATATAACTCACCACTCGCTTTCTTTTCGCAAAATGATTCAGTTCAGTATTCACAACCATTGCACAACATTGCAGACAAAAAATGTATTATATGTAACATGATACAAATAATTAATGAACACATCATTTACATATTTAATATATACAGCAGTTATGCTTATTTCTGTAATCACCATTGTAACATCCTCAGCCATATAAGGTGTATCATTGGCAGACATCATTGTAAATCTGAAATGCCTTGTTTCAGGATGGTAATAACCTCCAGATCCTTGGGCTGGTGAAGTCTGATGAAGGCTTCTATCAGTGCGTGGCAGAGAACGAGGCTGGAAACGCCCAGGCCATGGCTCAGTTGATCCTGCGAGAGCCAGGTAAGACCCACTTCCAGCCCTTCTAACCCATCTCACCGCCATGCTGCTACTGTCACCATCGCCGTTCAGCAAACTCACACACCATAAGTCCCACCCATGGCTATAGAAAGGGCAGGGGTCACCCAGCAGGCAGGGCAGGCGACAGGACAGCAAGCTGAGCAGGATTTAAGAGCTCCGCAGGGGCAGCAGATGTTGTGTGACACTGGTGTTAACTCGGCCAGAGATTTTTTTTTTTTTTTTTTGCCACAACTTTGTCACCCAACTACCCTCCCTAATACACTGCAGCCAAGCAAAAATAAAAAACGGTGCTTCTGAACAAGGATTCCCCCCCAGCTACCTCCCATGCCTCTTCCACTCGCCCTGCATGTGTTTAAAGACAGAGAGACGTGTCCGTTTTTTACGACGGCGTGAAGCCAGGCGTGCCGATTTCAGCGGCGGGAGAGCAATTGAACATAGAGTTCTGCCACTCGCTTCCTATTTATACAACAGCTTGAGGGGCGTTAAACTCTTAGACCACCGCCAGAGAGGTGAGACTTCAGCACAGGTACTGCTGCTTTGTTATCAGGAGTTATGGGGCAGAGCGTGCAGCGAATGAGACAGCGACGAAGATGCTGGTTCCTCCAAGGGCGAACCATCAACACCTCCTGCAGAAGAGCTGCAGATGGGGGACAAATTAAAGGAAACAATGAAGAGTCTTGGTAACTTCGCTAATTACTGAAGTGATGGAAAACACAATGAAAAAAAATGTTGTTAATAAAAGAAAACAAAAATAAAGAAAGTTGATAATCAAGCAAATGTCACTGTAGTTAGAACTTTTTTTATTATACTGTCGGCATAGTCTATTTATTCTTTCCCTGCTCCTATCTTGGTGTTCGCCGTGATTGTAATTTTCCCACTTGTGAGTTTGATAAAAGGTCATCTCATTTTCATATTCAGCTACCATTCAGTGACGCTTCGTGCCACGATGTCCTCATTGACCTTTCACGATAACAAGACATACAATCTTTTACTCATTAATACCTGTGTGTTTCCCGGTAAGGGTCAGCTCAGCCTGCAACGAGAAGTCATATTCGTTTCATACTCATTGGTGAGCACTGTGTTTAGAGCAGGTGCAGGGGCCTGCCAGGCCTTCGCCTGTTACTGTAACAGGAGGCGGGCGGCTGTTGTCAGGTGGTGAGAGCAGCTTCGACTGTCTCCCCGAATTTCAGACCCTGTCTGTACCCGGACAGCCTTGTTTGCCATTATTCGATTAGACGTCTTCCCTCTGGTGCGGCGCTTGCATGTGCACTTCTGTCCCACGTGGGCCATTCAGGTGTAAGAACAAGGCAGCGGGGGGCTTCCTGAGCTCCTTTTTTTCCCCCCATTATTAGTTTATGCCTCTATCAGCATATGGCGGAAAGGGCTGATTCGATCACGGGGCCACATGTGGCAACATGTGCATGAGTAACTCAATCAACGGTGGCGCCCGCGGCAGGGCCTCGAAAACTCAGCGGCGATCCGATTACAGCACGAGGAGAAGTATCCTTAACAATCAGTGGAGGTGCTGTTGGGTTTTATTTTATACGGCTCTGGGGTTACTATAACTGATGTGTCACTGTCGCTTACCAGTGGCCATATGTCACGAGATTAGAAAATCTGTTTGTCCCGCGTCTGTGAATTAATATTGATACTTCTGTGCACAGGAACACTGAAGTGTGCTAAAGATCGCATCAATTTAGCGTAGGATAAGCTGAGAGGCAGACAGTTTTTGAGAAACTCACTTCAGGAAGAACATGACTTGATAGAACATGTTGAATGTCAGTCATGATCATCTGTAGTCGTCCACTGTCCTTGCAGGAGTGGGATTTTTTTTTTTGTTAAGTTTCTTTAAAAACCCATGAAAACTGTTTCTTTGAGCAATATTTGTACTGGGCGCTGGCTGGCGTAATCTCTCTTCGGTAAAGAAATGGATTAATCTTTTTTCCTTGGCTTTTTTTTTAATCACTGCTCAGACAATGTACGATTTGTCTCCCGAGGCACGAACAGAACAGCAGGCACAGATGGCAACAGTGGAGACGACGCAGCCTGAGAACAGCACTTTGAGCACCATTGCAAGGTCACACACGCAGACATACATACACACAAACACACACACACTCACACATGGTGATTAGCAACCAGAACTGCCCACTGGAACTGTGGTCCTGACCCAACCCAGAGGAAGGTCCCAGCGGGTGTCTTCCATCAGTCAGCTTTTCCCATGTTCCCTCATACTGGGAGTTGTCCCTAACGATGGCTGGTATTCCAGTCGTCAGGTACGGGCCAGTCGCCATGAAAAAAAAAATGTCTCCACCCCCCACCCACTTGTACACACACACACATGTTCACACACACACATAACAAAGCCCTGCCTCCTGTCACCTCGCAACAAAAGCATAATAGAGTTGAGGGCCAGTTCCTTTATTAAAGGGAAATGCAGGCCTGATGGACACATAAAAGCTCCTTTCAACATGCTCCTCTCATCTCAGTGAGCGTTAACTTAATCTTCATAGTGTTAATTACCTTAGGGGAATAGGAGGAGAGTACAGGAACGTATGGGAAAGGAGAGCAGGTGAGGAAGCTGGCTGAAAACAGACCATCAAAAAGACGTCACTCATGAGAGTCCCCTGCACTTTTTTGACTTGAGTCTTTTCCCTTTGTGGATCGATTGTGTTGTCAGACTCTGTGTCTGCCATGCCTAAAACAATGGCCGGTGATGTACGATATGCAATTGTTTGATGCCGCCATCTGTGGACACGTGGCTATGAGCCCTCATTATTCACAAAAATCCGATGACTGCTCCCGTCAATAATGCATTGCTGTGCGTGAGGTGCTTCACCTGCCTCTGCAAAATGGATTTTGTGTCATTAAGAAGCTCTGGCCTCTCAGAACCGACGGCCTGTTGGCCATCATCACTTCTCAGCATATTTGAATTTATCACAGCCAGAACTATTGGTTGTGCTCTGTATTTAACAAGGTTATGGGCGCCTGGGTTTGCCTTCAGTTTTACTTTTAGTTGTTTTGCAATTGAAACCTGTGAATAGTTTGCTGATCAAAATACTCAAATATAAGCAAATATAACCTATCAGTATGTTTGGTGTGTGTGTGTGTGTGTGTGTGTATAACTAAAAAGCTGTACTTATGTAAATAAAGAAGATATTAGTGAACACTACATCTTATTAAATGCCAGGAAGAAATGGCCCAATGACCTGTAAGCCAGGTAATGGGCTTTTATTTAATGGTGATAATCAGGATATTCAGTATTGTCAACACAGACACACACAGACACACACACAAGCAGTTTCTTTTGTGTGCCTCCAGGGATGTACGAGTGACACCCTGGCCTGTGGTTTAATATCCACAGCTTTGCAGCCCTCTTCACTCATTCATTAGCACTCAGAGGGGGGGGAGCAGCCAGGCAGCAGGCTGGTGGGTGTTACTGAGACCAGTGGGCCGAGTCCGAAGTAGAGCCCAACCCACTCACACCCCGATACGCAACACATCTGCTCCAGGCATCCCTGCTACACCCACACAGCTCACTACACAGCCCCTGTAGGAGGAGAGAGAGGGAATGGGAGAGAGGTTAGAGAGAGTAGAGTCAGGAGGTGAACACCAACGCTTGATTACAGTTGCCGCCAGAGCCGCTCCTTATCCGCCCAGGGGATTCTGCCCCAGGTTTTATGTGCAACTGCACTGCAGCGAGCCAGGGTGCTGTGGAAACTATAAAATTCACTACTAAGATGAGAGAGAGAGAGAGAGAGAGAGAGAGAGAGAGAGAAGTTGGCAAGAAAAAAGGACAGGGATAGTGTGAAACAGAGAGGGAGTGAAAGTAAAAGGATGGGGAAAGTGACAAGTAAGATAAAAAGATGGATCGTAAAAGTGGGAGTCTGTGTGACAAATGGCAGGAGGGATCTGGCCGGGTAGTCTTCCTCCATAAACGCCCCTCCACTGCTGTAGTCGCTTCTGTGCGTTAAGCTCCTGTGTGCACACACCATTTAGATAATTATCTGCAGTTTAATAAAAACAGGCTGGTAATCTGCCATCACGTGGCCAGGATTTTTTCATTCCAGTCAATGCTCCTCTGGCACTTGTCAGTTCGGATTTGGAGGATCCGATCTTCAGCCCGTATTTGTGCTGGGATGTCAGTGGTGTGTGGCTGATAGTGGAGAGCTGACAAGAGCCACACACATGCACACACAGGCACA
Source organism: Denticeps clupeoides (assembly GCF_900700375.1). NCBI lineage: Eukaryota > Metazoa > Chordata > Actinopteri > Clupeiformes > Denticipitidae > Denticeps > Denticeps clupeoides. The sequence goes on from NC_041709.1 coordinate 10,368,504, forward strand.
CAAAAAGGCACTAGCCTCTGCAGTTGTATATATATGTGCGTGGGTGTGTGCGTGCGTGTGTGTGTATAGCAGGCAGTCCTGCATTTGAAGCACCAGCACATCTCCCTGTTTGATTTATGTCCCGCCGCCCGCAGAAAAGCGCATAAATTCACTAATCTAAGGGAGCCATTCATCAGGCTCAGGGCAGGCCTATATATCCACCCCTTCTGTGTGCTGGCGGCCGTGGATGTGCTGGTTAGCTTCACACTAGCTCCCTCTACTGGCTGTGGCAGTAACAGCCTGTGAGGTGACAGAACTAAGCAGCCCCTCAGACCTCACAGATACTTGTAACCTCTCTGTTTTCCGGAAAAATAAAGTTTCCCAAATGTTCACCCGGCTGCGTCTGCGTGGCCGCTAATAGCATCTTTAGATATCACAGCCTGAACAAACCAACTCGGCTCAAATTTAATTAGCAGCGGCCAACGTGCCCAAGTATTAGTGCGGGGCCGTGCCTGCGCTCATTAGCGCTCAGCTGCATGATGGATGAAGCACGCAGAGGCAGAAGCAGCCAAGACGTTCGATAAGCACTAATTGCTTTCCTTGCCCCTGCCGCCGAGCCACCGTCAACAGCACCATTCCCAAAAACACTGACACTCATCATCCCTTTTCAGCTGTCAGCATGCACTGACCAGCAGTGTTGCCAGATACAGAAGGGTTACAGCCCAGTAAATCACTACACACAAAACAGCCCAAAATAGGATGTCAGATAAACCGGCATGCAAAACTCTTTTCAGGGAACTCTACCAACCATCCCACCAACACAGAATTGAAGAGAACTGAAACCCCTGATTTGGTTCACTAGGGACCGATCTGAAAATACTTCTAGCTTATACTTTACAGCTGCTAGTCATTTGAAAGCAGCATAATGCAGCATAAACCACAAAGTAGAAGCAAAACTGCCCGAATAAGAAGGAAACTACCCAATCTGGCAACGCTGCTGGCCTGAAGAGCAGTAATGTCCTCCTCCTTGTGAATAAGGGATGGGAGGTAAATCCAAAGCCCCTCAGTAGTTTTGCTGGATTGGCTCTGCAGCTGATGTTCCCCACAAAGCCTGGTAAATAAATCGCTCAGCTTCACCTGCTTCAACACAAACCTGCCACTGAGCCAGAGAGCAGCTTGCTAATGCGCCATCGTATACTAAGCTCATTTTAAGTCTATTTTAATTAGATTAGCAAGATGCTTGTAGCCCCCCCCCCCCTCCAGGATGCCTTACTCCTCTCCTCTCTTTCATCTTTTCTTCCACTCAACCCCTCCCTCATCCATTTAATGAATTCGTTCTCCTGACTGATATTTTTGTATTAAAGCAGCTTATCCATTTTCTGTAACAAAAGCGGCCCTCGTCTCAAACCTTCCCTTTATACCCATCCTCTTCCTCCTTTTTTTTTTTTTTTGCATCACACAAACTGTCAGATCAAATAGGATAAGAGAAGCCCAAGCTGTCTCCTGAGGGAAATTGATGGAATTTCTTTAGGAATTCAAATAGCTTATCTGCGAATGACAGCAGAAAATCTCCTCACCTGACTCTCCCCACTGCCTCTCTCTCTCTCTCTCTCTCTACACCCCCCCATTTCCTTCCTTTTTCTCCTCTCTTTCCTGATGGTACCTCCCCGCCTACCTTTGTACCCCTGATACTCTACTGTAATTAAACATGAATTATTGATTGGCATTATCCAGTGACAGTTTTGCATTTGTGATCTGGAAGATGTGTTCCCCATGTCTCATGTGGTCGGGGTGGGGAGAGTGGGAGGAGGGGTGTTGCTCTTGCTCTTCAGCCGACTGTCACTCGGATGGTTGGATTTTAAGATATCTGCTCTGGGATGTTATGGGATACCTTTTGTATGCAAAGGTCTGATTTGCAAATGTATTGAATATGCAGCGGCTTGTAGAGAAGATCCTCCTGAAACTGGAGTGCCATCTAGATGCTTCTCTTAACCTCTCTCCTTCGGAGATACCTGAAAAGGACATTTATGCCGAAAAGCAGAATGTGCTACTTAGAAAATATAATTAATAGAATTATGTCAGTATTGTCACCACAGAAAAATGACATGTATTGAAGACTAAAGGGCATTTTTTCCTTGTCAATTTCCTCGTCAATCAATGTAAATTTCTTAATTTTTTTATGGAAACAAGAATTCGTTGAATAAATTTTTTTGCAGTAATATTATTCTAGAAATGAAATATTTCTCATTTGAGAGAATACAAGGCATTTTCAAAATGTAAATTTAGCTGTCTGTGAGGTATGTATATTTGATGAGACATCTTAAGACGAGTCAAAAATGTAAACTGAGCTAATTCATGTGAACGTGCCATGCACATTTTTAATTTCCTAACATAGCACAACAGTAACATGGCATGACAGTTATTTGATGTTTTATCTTCCAAATATCAGGTGTATAGGCTAAACCATCCTGCTGCTCCATTACTTCAACCCTTGTCTAATCTTGAAACGCTCAGTGTGATAGATACATATTTCTTCAGAATTTTGGAACAGACTTGTTGTTTTGTGAGTAGATGATTTAGTTGAGAAGCTTTTTAGCAACCCAACCCTCTCAGCCCTCGCTCATATTTTACAGGAGCAAAATTCTAATTTTTCTGCACCTTTAAATTACGCAGCATCTCAACTGTAAATGATGTGATTGAGCAAAATGAACCCAAATCAACTGAAGCCTTAGGGTCCTCCCTGTATCCACGATGGCTGTAGCCATGCTGTTTTTCTTTGCCTAACCTTCTAACTGTGAATTGCTCTTCCAGGAGTTTCCAACAATGTTAGGTCTGTGATGTGATGGTCGGCCTTTTTTCACTGAAAAGATTTGCCAGAGATCAGGGGAAAGTATTGTTCCTGCTCTTTGTCTGCACCCCGCTGAAGGCTATTGACATTTTAGAGTTGCGCCTGTCTGCAGGGATAACTTTATCTGGGTCAACCTCAGTACCTGGAGACAGGGGAGTCGGTGTCTGACAAACGACTGGAACAAAGGATGCGTCTGGACAGACAGACCAAGAGAGAGTGGGAGATGTAGATCGAGATTGTGTCAAAAACTGTCTGAAGGCTGAATGCAAGTGTTGCAGTCAATGGGTCAGAACTTTCCGCATGGGACCCCAGAGGATCAAGAAACCTGCCCAACAAGTCAAATGCTTTTCACCAGGAAGAAAAAGGAGAGAGAGTTTGCTTGAGAGAAAAACATTGCAAGATGGCCCAGGGGGAAGCCAAATAACCACGATACACACATACACACACAAACAGATTCTGTGATGCTGTGTTAAATGTGCTTTCCTTCACAAAGCGATCCCCTGGCCAATTCGCTTAGTCGTTTGAGGGGTCAATAAAAATTGTTAAATGCCTCCAGGCATTCCTTCCCTCCTCCTCTTGTTTTTGATGCATTTTCCTTACAGAGGAAGGTCCCAAAAGCCGCCATAAGTCTGCCAGGATGAATGCTGGGTTAAAGAACGGGTCACCGGCTTACATGCCACTGATTTGGCCTTCACAGTGTAGATCCATTTCAACCTGCAAAATAAATCTGAATATGTAGAAAATATGAACTGTTATTGTCATTAGTAACAGTCTCAGAACAGCTCCTGGGAAACACCGAAGTGCTCTTGAGAATGTCTAGAATATGTGTTCAGATATAAGGACTTGAAGTGGAATTGTGCATACTGTTATCAAACTCCATAACGTTACCATTTAAATGGATTGTGTGTTTCTACCAATTCCCAGAACAAAATAGCATTGATTCATATTGTATTATATATCAAGATCTAGCTAACAAGACCCATTTCTAATTTAATGGCTGTAGTCCCTGTGGGGAATGGCATTTTGCTTCTGCTGCTGTTGCGGTTGTTCATAATCTCCCAAATTTCAGCATCATTAGAAAATAATAGGTTCTTTCTGAGCCGCTTAATGACAGCTCCGGTTCAGGATGCTTTGTCAGACTGAACTATAGTCTCTGGGAGTAAACTATTGCTGATGACCTCTGCACGACAGCTCTAATAGATGAGCATCAGCCCCAGAAGTGACTGTGCGATTATTTTCGATGATGGCCCCCACTCGCCCTTTGTTTATGTAATGAAGACGGAAAAACACCCAAAGATTCCTTAATGAGGTTCACTCAGCACTGCTACTGGGCCTAGAGAGACACAGCCTGCTTCCTCTCCAGCGCTTGGCTCGACTTGCCCTTGTATCCAGTACAGTGAAATGCATGTTGAAATAGGCTTTTTTCTAATTAGCAGCATTTGGCTTACAGTTAGCCAGTGCTGCTCTCGAAGCAGTCAGTGCATTTAGCTTGATAAGGTGTAAACAAGTCAGGATATCTGAAATACACAATGTACTTTCTTAGCTGTTGTTTGCATTTACATTTACTTTAATGGCATTTATCATACAGCCTTAACGCGAGCGAACAATCAGTAGTTACAGGGACAGTCCCCCTGGTGACACTCAGGGTTAAGTGTCTTGCTTAGAGACACAATGGTAGTAAGTGGGGTTTGAACCGTAGACTTTGTGGTCATCTGGTTCATAAGCGAGTGTGTTACACACTGGTCTTCTACCAGTAGGTATCCTGGAGGGCACTTTTTCTGATTCGACTTTTCTGGTTATTACCACCCAGTTCTCGAGCCATCTATGACAAGGATTGGTGACCTCATACGTTTGACTTGTTTGTACAGTTTTGAGTTTGGGTCACATTCAGACTTTAGATTGGCAAGTACCTTTCAGGTTGGCTTGGGTGTTTTCAAGGTATCGTGTGCAGGCCGAAATCAGGCCTAGGCTTTGTTGTGCAGACAGGTGAAAAAATGACTAAAAGAAACAAAGAGAAGATGACAGTCAGCACCTGGATTGCGGTTGCATGTGATATTTCTCCTCAATGCTCCTGGACATGGTGAATAATAATTCCCGAGTTCTGCCGGGACACCTGGCTCCTCATCCATCTGCACGTCAGGCTTCACTTATGCTGTAATGCCGGCCTTCACAGGTGCCTCTGCTTTTTTTCCACACAAATGGACGTGGAAGAGTACAGAATGCAGTAGCGTTTTGGGGTGCGCGCTGCATTATTCATGAGAGCAGCACGCACCCAGACACAAACACACACACACACACATGCGTAAACACTCCTGGCTGAAACAATAGTCCCATCTGAGTGATATTGGCTCAGTGTGAGTGTGAGCCAATGTCATGGAGACCTTTGTGCTGAAACTGCATGGCGAAGGTACATGGAAGGTACATGGTGCTCTCTGGCGCCAGCCGCTAAAACACTCAGAGTAATTGAATGCTTCGAAGGGACGTAGTGCAGCCCAGTTGGTTGTGAGGGCAGATGCCTGAATCTTCACATGCGCTTATTTGGATGGGCTTTAAAAGCGCTTGCAGAATACAGCGTGACATTTTAAAACCGGGCCAGATGTCCGTGCTCAGGGTAGATTACTGACACCTGCTTTAATTTGTCTGTTCACCCATGACTGGGTATTGGGAACGAGTGTTAGCACAGGGCCAGTCCATCCACAGGTCACTGTGAGTGGCACGTGTAAATACCGCCGGCGTGTCTGCGGGGGCTGATTGGCGTTCATGCTTCAACGTCTCCCTATTTTCTCCTTGGCTGCCGAGTACAGAGAGGGCGGCGTTTTATAGACGTGGCAGATTTTGTATTCTGTGGTGGGATTCTGACCTTACCAGAAACTCTCTCTCTCCACATCACCCTGACAACCCCTGCCCATTCCCATAATGCTTTGTTCTCCCTGGCGCCCAGGCTACTGTGCTGGGCCTTTAGGTTTGACTTGGGCTAAACCATGCGAGGCTGCTGTGTCTGTTGCCCTGGCAACATGCTATACTTCGTCCCTCACTCGCTTGCTTTGTAATTCCCTGCTAGATTGTAAGAGGTCAAGCGACTCCAGCATTGCGATAGGAGAGATCTGGTGTGGTGCGGCTCGGTCTCAGCTCTGGGGTTGAGTCGATGTAGTGAGCTCTTATTTTCGGTGTAAGGCCTTCATTTCGCCTCGAGCCTTCTGGCTGCATGTTTCAGGTCTGTATGGTGAGGGACCCAGATTAAAGATGACACTTCTGCAGGTATTCCACCACTTCTGGATGAAAGCCCACTAGTGGTGTTCTCTGGAGATTAATACATGATATCATTATCAGTGTCTGGGCCTTCACTTTTCATTTAGCATGCTGGCCTACCATTGTGAGAATTTTTTTCTCTGAACAATGGGCTGCTTTTCAAAAGGCAGTTTTTTGGTGTGATATTCTACAGAATTTTTTTTTTCCATGTTGCCCTTCATAGTCAGTAAAGGCTGGAGGGGTCCGCTGTGTAATTTTGTTACTTATTAAGTTGAAACCCAATTCAATCAATATAAAGAATGCATATTGCTTTTTTTTCTAGAGCTGTCAAAATGAACACTTTTATTCAGGTATTCAGAGCGTGGAAATCAGACTCGACTACACAACAATGATATTGCGTGACTAATATTACATATCATCTGATATTAGCCCTGTATTAGCCCTAAGATGAGAAAACAATTGAGCAAACCAAAGATATTTGCACAAAATGTTTTTATGTTAGAGATATTTTTATTTAAAGATCATCTGCCTGTCTCCCCATCTAAGTCTTTTTGCCACACTTAGTTCATAGTTTTAAATATGAGTTATAGCAATTTAGTCTTTAGAATGAATCATTGTTAATTAGTTAGTTTATTTTGAACTGATTTGTTATAATCTCAGAAAGAGAATTGTCTCTTGAAGTGGAATTTTTTTTATTTTATATTTAGATATACAGTATTTTTCAAGGCAATAAACGCAGCCACTGAGAGAGGCAAATACTGTGAGAAAAAGTATTTGTGGGCTTGACAACAGCCTCAATCTATTAAAGTGTCCACATTCCACTACAGTAATGGCACAGAGCAAAAAAACGAGCCACAGGAGAGGGATACGCTTTTCAGAAGATCCCCATCCTCCTCTTTGATAAATATTAGCTATAAATGCTGTTCATTTGGCCCAGGGTTCACCAGCACTTTCATTCACCTCGTGTCATTGCTGTGTAGCAGCCATCTAGCCTTCCTTCCATTCAACTAGCTTCATGCCTCACCAGGCAGATGATTGTTATTGTGTGAATTAGTGAAAGCTGTCAGCTTGTCTTTGCAGAAACAAGGAAGTAATCTCCAAGATGTAGAATGAGAAAAGTGAATAATGCTGATCGGAATGTTACAGTTTGGTGCTTGAGCTACAAAAACAGTAATAAAAGCTTCTAATTTTTTTTCTTTCCTGGTCGACTAGAGGGAACATGTGCCCTGTTTAGGTGTGAGTGAATAAATGACAATATGTATTTCATCTGAGTGATACTGTATAGCTGCGGACAGTGCTCTAAATCTGTGGATGTCAAGCCAAAAAACAGAGTATAATTGAATTAAATTATAACTGGATGAATGCTTTTTTAGTGTGTGATGTTCTGTTCTCAATGCTGAGTTGTGTGATTTTGTTCTGATGATGCTCTCTGGATGTTGCTGTTGATGTGGCACAGGAGGGGAAAAAAAATGAACCAGCTCCATGACTGCAACTCAGACTCCAATTGTTCATCCCCCACCCCCTCTGAGCCCCAATCCTCGTGATTGACTTAACCTCCAGTGTATCCGACAGCCAGACGACAGGCAAGACATAAGCTCCTGCTGTGAAAATTATTCCCAGACCTAAAATGCCAGCATTTTCCCTGGAATACTGGACTCAGCATAAGGTTCAGCAGACTGGCCAAAATGGGAAAAAAAATTCTATCTTAAGTCTCATTTAAGTATCATCACTCCCTCAAAGTAGTAAATGTAATGGATCGGGTGGTAGTAGGAGTACCTGCATATGTGGTATCAGTCTTCTTGATGGAAGAATGAAGTTGGAGTGCAGAAAGGCAATCGTGGACAGAAATAGAATAGATATTGTCATGAAGCGCTGGCCCATTCAAGAGGTTGTCACCACTGATTCATTTATAGTGGCCATAAAGACCTACAATTTCTTTCTCTTTTTATGGCATTAAAACCAAATTCTTCTTAGGCATGACAAAGACCATGGCAAACTATGCATAGTTCAGTGTGTGTGTGTGTATGTGTGTGTGTGTGTGTGTGTGCGCCCCTCTTGAAGCCACAAACAGAAAGTGAAATGTTTTTTCATCCAGTCCATACTAATTTTTCTCTGATGTCCTCCAATATTGATCAAGGTTGGTTGGAGGAACATTTCAGAACCCAAACACATTTTGGTACCACCGGTTCTTGCATTGATCCCTTTCATGATAGAATGCCTACATGCAGCCTTTTTGTCATCCTTTTTTGCAAGAAGTATAATAGTGTACTGGTAATAGAAGAAAAGAAAAACTGAAAAAAAAATGAGAGAGAACAGATGCCCCCTCAGAAAGTATTTGAGCTTTATATTTCTAACACACAAGGGCGGCAAGAGGCCAAACATTTAAGGGTGAAATGATAAGAATCAAAAGAATCAAAACAGTGAGCACCAGAACAATAAAAAAAAAAAAATCAAAAATTATGCATTTCAATAAAGTTAAATTATTACATTATTTAGCATTTTCGTTAATTAAATAAGTATTTGATCCCCTATAATTCAGAAAAATTTATGGCTCCCAGTTGTATTTTATGCAGATAAGGATCAGACATTGGGAGCTTCCCAACTTATTATCTATATAAAAACACTGTCTATAGAAACAATCAATCTATCCATATTCTAAACTCTGCACCATGGCCAAGACCGAAGAGCTGTCCAAGGATGTCAGGGATAAGATTGTGGACCTACACAAGGCTGGAATGGGCTACAAGACCATCACTAAGCAGCTGGGTGAGAACGTAACAAGAATTGGTGCTATAATTTACTTAAATAAAATAACTACAGGCAAGATCTTACCTTTCACTTCACTTCACTTGTGGATTTGCATCAATAGGGTGGAGGGGGAAAAAAGTGAAAGTGAAGTGATTGTCATTATGATGATGGCACCTTGGTGGTTCGGGATTGAAATCAGCAACCGTTACCAGATCTCCTCTTCTCCACGAACATGTCCAGCCAGGTTTTAAACAATGATTAAACATTCACCATGTCATCGGCTTCTACACGCATATTCATGCTAGTTAAAAAATTAATGCTAGTTCTGCCAGTGTTCACCCTCCATCAGTAGTGGGTTTGTGTAGTCTACGCAAAATAATGTCTTTGAATAAATAAAATGTCACAAGCAACACACTAGCCTAGTTTCTTTATACTTAGCATAAAAGTAAAAATATTATCTGCAGTGTAAACTTCATTTTACATGTCAAAAGGAATTTGCCGTGTTAATGGTTGCCAACCCCTCATATAGACTGATCATTTCTTAGTTAGTAGGCAAACTTACTAAATCGACAGGGGTTCAACAACTTTCCCATGGAAACCTAAACCAGAGGTTTATGTTTGCCTTCTCTGTCTAAACTGTAGGATTAATGACCCCTGCCATGGAGACGGAGCATCATAATCATTACCTGTCATAAACTCCCCCTCTGGAGTGAATGAAGTTAATGCATGTTTTTAATGGCTGGATCACGCAGCTTGTCAATTGTCATGAACTGAATGTGGATTTTACGCTGAGTGTAATACCACCTCATCATTAACTCACCGGGAATGTGTCCGTCTCCTTCAGAGTGGATTTCACACTTTTAAAGTGAGTACATTCAGCCCAGGTTCCTGCTGTCGCTTAATCATTACACAAAATTACACTGTAGGGATGTGAAACATTATTTTGTGGATGGCAGCAGAGCATATCATGTAGCAAAGCAACAAAGGACACAGAAAATGTACAATAGAAATTAAAGTAAAATTACATTCATAAAAATGTCATTTTGGGCAGATTGCCCATTTTAAAGTCATATAAAAGACAAATGATCCAAGATCAGAATGCACATATCTTTGACTGACAAGAGTGATGTTTTAAAAAAGACTTTCATTCTTGAGAGTAAAGGGGACGCAATTGGCCGTGCTTTGCTTTTGCTAAAACAGCTACAGAAATTTGCAGTACACTTTTAACTTTTGAAATGTGCTCCTGACAAGTTTAGAGACTTGGATGTCTTTAAAGTGCATTCCAGTCCCTGACTGGCGTATATAAAAGCAACGGGTGACCTGTGATCTCCAGTATTGTTGCCTCTTAAGAATCATTGCATTCTTTCTTTCTGTATATGTAGTTTGAAGTCTGAAGTCACATTATGATTTCTGATCAAAGGTAATAAAAGGAGTATGCCGAACACAAGTGAGAAATGTTTCATATATCCACTCCACATTAATGCAGAGTGGCATGACCGCTTTATTAATAACTGTGCTGCAACTGTTTATCGTTCCAAAGCTGCTTTGTTCTTGCAGACTACAAAAGGAGCATCTGAGACACAACAGACTTTCTTTCAAACAATTTGTAGAAAATATGTCACAGTTTTTTATACATATATTATATATATATATATATATATTTTGGAACAAAATGTCCTTCCTTTGATCCCTGATTTTAGAGTGATAAGTTGAAAAGGGAATGATGTGAGTCACATAAACACATGTTGTTCCTCAGGTCAGGCAGTTCTGTACACTGTTAGAGCTATAAAATACAGACATTGTGCAGTGAAGGGGGACAGTGTCTGCGCCAGTGCCTGCCAGTGACCTCTCTGCCTGGGTTTAATGCCATTCCGGGCTGCCCAGTTGCCACCTCTGCCCGGCTTTCTCCTCAGCCGCCTCGGCATGGTGCAGATGAACCATAATGAAGCCATTAGGCCCTGCCGTCCGGCTGATTAGCTCCATTTTGGGTTAGGGGCTGCTAATGAGGCGCTGCCCACTCTCCTCTCAGAGTGAAAACAGGAAAGGAAACAGGAGCACAAGCAGAAATGAAGGTGTGTTTTTTATTGAACTGTGCCAGATGTGGCAGTGAAGCCAAATTCAGCCGTCTCACAGACTTTTTTTTTTAATAACTTATTTCTCATTACTGTTTCTAGAGTCGTTTTATTGCATTTAGGTTTTGTGTGTCAGATCTCTCCTTGTGTGTAACAGCCCTGTCTTTGTGTGCTGCAATGAGGCAAGGAGAGAGGTTATGAGGTTCTATGAAGTGTGTGACTATCTGCAGATAATCACACTACAGACCTTGAAGGGCACACCCAGCCATGATAATGACCTGAAATGGCAGAGATCTTATGTGTATGGGCCTATGGGTATGCATGAGAAAGTCAGTCACTCAGACAGACATACAGTCGGTGCAGCTCGGTTATTTAGAGGTGGGAGGGGGACTGTGCTCTTTGGGCATAATTTGTGGCTAATGGGGCCTTTAACTGCAACACTGGAATTCGTTTCAAGGTACCTAAGACCCTTGAAGCATACAGAGCAGAAACCAGTCTTGCAACGTCTGGTTTGAATCACAGAATCGTTTCTTTTACAAAACGATCAGATTTTTGTTAAAGATCCCTTTGTTCTTGTTCCACGATGAGATGATTACAAATTCCAGCTACTTCATTTTGTTACTAGATCTCTAAACCTCCCTTTGGGAGGGGTCTTATGAACATTTTTTAAATATTACTGCCTGATAGAAAAAGAGTAGCAGTAAAGTGTTCATAAAGGACTCTTGCAGTCAGCAGATCTCAGCCTAACTTAATTTTTTACTAGCATGAATATGCGTGTAGAATCACACTCCACAGCCAAAATAAGGCAGTGGTTGGCCTGGCGGGTAGGGAAATGGACCCATAATCAGAAGATTGCCTGTTCGAACCGCCAAGCTGCCACTGAGGTGCCGCACTGCTCCCTGGGCACCTTTCATGGCTGCCCACTGCTCATCGAGGGTGATGGTTAAAAGCAGAGGACACATTTCCTTGTGTCACCATGTGCTGTGTTTCAGTGTTTCACAATGACAATCACTTCACTTTAACTTCAAATTCTTCCATGAGGAGCACTGACGCTGATCTGGACACAAGTCCTTCAACCTTCATATTTTTTTACTTTTCTTGTTCAGTTCAGTCATGGTGACAGTGGTTTAACAAGGGCATGTCGTAAACATGTCGTAAGCATCATAAGCATCTTACCAAGTTCAGTGATCCTGCTTTACTCTCAGCAAATGCTGTCTCACATGTACTAGAACTCTTGCAGACTGTTTTACAGTGGGACCTTTACACACCGTCTTTCCTTATTTTATTTGTTATCTTTCGGTGGAGTCAAATTTGTTGGTGACAGGCCTGAATTCATGCAGCTCATGAAGCAGGACTTATAAATAAAACCCAGTGCATAAAAAAACAAGAGTCTTGCAGCACTGGTCTGGACTTCACTGGCTTTCAGCTCATCCTGGGACTTCCTGTAGGATCAGAGCGTCTGGTTCACTCAATAAAACATCGCGGGCCCAGGGAGTTGAAGCACGGGTCAGAGTAGATGTAGGAACATCATCTCCTGAGCAAAGAGCTTGGCTCAGCTCCATTACTTTTTCAACAAAGACAACAACCCACCGACTCTCACCGTTGACGGCTTGAACCCCCATTCTTACGCCCACACAGGATGTTGACGCATCTGACTTATGACTCTAGGCCAGAGCCACCGTATACGACATCTAGTTTCATTACGGCTACAGGCATCATATGGTAAAGTAAATCCTACTTAAACATTGCATGGTATGTAATGAGGATTGTGATGAGCCGAGCGGGCATTGGCCACAGGGAATAACGTTGCCGTGGAGCTGTTATGACAAAGACTCATTGAAGCAGATTATGTTATCAGGAAAGCATGTGGGGATCAAGCCGAACAGCACCCATTTCAACGTCACTCACCACTCATGACTCATTCAAATTATAAAAAAAAAGGGAAAAAATGCTTTAGTTCTATGCTATCTCTAGGTACAGCTTCCCCCATGCTTGGGCTATTTAAGGGGTACATATGTAATTGTATAGAAGTGCTTTCTGACATATTGCCTTAATAGCTACAGCCCACTTTTGGGAAGAAGTGAGGCACATCCGTTTTCCTTTGGTTTCGCCTTCATCGCATTGCGCATGAAGTCGGAGGCATACATTCTGGGGGTGTATTTTTGGGTCTCTCAAGTGGGGCATCGTTTGCAAACATACGTTGTGGGTTTGATTATGTTCTGATGTGCGTAATGATGGCATGCTTCTCCGAGCTGCCCATGCCCATTATCATCCTGAACCACCCCAGCTTCTCCATCTCAGCTCACCCACTCTGACCATCCTGATGACAGGCGACATGCTGCTTCTTCATCTGTACACACCCTCGCACACACATGCACACAAATATACGACAACATGCATTATAATAAAAAAACTGCAGAAAAACAAAGGATTCACGTTTCCTCCCTGTGATCTTCCTTATCGCTGTTCTTCTTTTTTCTGATCTCTTTTTTTCCTGATCCTGTCATTCCATTGGTCATGGCTCCTCTTGTTATTTTATTTCTTCCTACCTCCCATCCCTCTCCCCACCCACCCCCCTATCGTTCTCCTCCTCTGTTTCTCCTTGTCCTTCCTCCTGCTCCTCCTCTTCCCTGGTATTACTAACGTTATAGAGGCCACCCCCACACCAGCCCCCCAGGCCCCTAGCCCTGTGCCCCCTACTTCTTTGACTTACTCCTCTCCTCCCCCACCAGTTGTCCCGAGCTCAGGCGCCCTCCCTTCCGCTCCCCGTGACGTGGTCCCTGTCCTAGTGTCCAGCCGCTTTGTGCGCCTCAGCTGGCGCCCCCCGGTGGAGACCCACGGTAGCATCCTGACCTACGGCGTCTACTTCTCCCAGGAGGGGGTCAACAGGTAGGTTTTTGTGCAGCAGTCCCTGAGCATACAGCTGACTGACCAACTCGTTTAGAACTAACGTCTGTAGGGGAAAGGACCCCCTGGGCTCCCCAGTCACATTTTATCCAGCTCCAGCTGCGCCCCAAGGCACTTTACTCTGGTTTGTCCGTAGGAAACACGGTCTGGCATTAAAGCAAAGCCTTGGACACAGAGTGTAAAACATAGGCTTCTTAATGTCCTGCTGCTGCTGAGTGTCAGGCTGTAGAAGCGTCTGCTTTCAGGCATGCTTTCAGTGAAAATGTTAGTTCAAGTTCAGCAGTAGAAACTCTCTATGTAAACAGGAAATGAATCTGCAGTAAATGCACTTTTTCAAAAGAGTCCAGTTGATTCACTTACTTTAAACATAACAAATATACAGACTTCTGAGAAATAAGGAAACAGAGTTAATCTTGCTGTTTTCTGTCATACTAAAAGCATTGCGAGAGAACATGGGACCTATTTTAACAATCTGACACCTAACAAAGAGTTGCACATTCAAAAACATTAGATATTTTGAGGATGTAGGGAAACTGGGCAACACGTCTCTAGAAAGTGTAAAAACATGCATTAGATTGTCGACATTGAGCCACATGAGCCAAAACGAGTGGTGTTGGGTTTTTTTTAGTTCAAACTAGACTTGTCACCAGCATCATAGCCAATGTGCCTGAATACAGGGGAACTAGCTTGCTAGTTAGATGCAACTGGCTACCAAGCAAACACTTTCCTGTTCATTTGAATGCATTTAAAGTAACAGAACCAGCACAGAATCTTAATATGATGTAGTGCAAATGGGAAGAGTTTTTGTGCAGCTGCAATGATGCAGCTATAGCATTACAATTCAATCATATTTTGAGTATGAAACCAATCCCATTACAGAAGTCTCTACAAATGTGATTTTTTTTATGCTAGAGTTTTGATGAGAGGGTGGTTTTGACCGACTAAACTGATGCGTTCTTGAAGCAATGGAGAGGAAATAAAATGCTGCTAGCACTGTCAAAACTAACACCGACATGTCACAACTCAAGCTTAAAATAATTGACTGGCATAAATAGCAAGGAGATCTACTTGTCACAAGATGATAGGAGAGCATTTGAGACTCAATATCACACAAAATTATGATTAATGTGATTGTAGATGTGACATGTTTTGAGAAGTTATACAGTCCGTGTAATGAGGGCGACTCATTTTGTGCCTGGTACCCATGTCAGGTGTCTGGTTTTGGTTATCTGTGTAACGGGAAGTGGATTCATAGGAATTTTCAGGCGGCACTGCTTGCATATGCATGTTGACTGATGATAGTTTTACATGCTTGCTTTTATGCTCCAGTGCCTTTTTCAGAGTGTCTTCTCCCATATCACACCAATCTCAGTTCATTACCCTGGGGCAAACACACACTCAATCCTGTCAGCCTCCAGGTTAACGAATACTGAATATGACCTAACATATCGGGTGGTTGCCTTGTTATGCTTGGGGCTGTAATATCTCAGGATTACATCAGTTTTATCTGGATTAGGATATAGGATAGGATTAGACAGGGCTGCTGTTGTTTGTTCTTTGGCTCATTTGAACCTTCTTTGGACTGTTTCAGGGAGAGATCCATCAATGTGTCCGAAACGGACATGCTACAGCTGACTGTGGGCAGTCTAAAACCAGAGGAGACCTACAGCTTCAGGGTGGTGGCCTACAATGACATTGGTCCTGGAGAGAGCTCAGAGTCCATCAAACTGACCACCAAACAAGAATGTAAGTACAGTACTGTAGTACACTAGTCACTGTCCATACTCCTGCGACATAAAGTAAAGTAAAAAAAGTACTCCCACCCCAGTCAAAGGTAGCCCAGCCCAGAGATATGAAAAAGCAAAAAGACACAGGGGGCTGTGAGCTGTAGGGATTCTATCACAGTTAAGAGATGTTGTTCTGATGCAGTGTGCTTAAAACCCCATGATGAGAACACTGCAGCTCCTTGCCATGTGTGGCTTACTGCTGTTATTAGACTTAAAGCAACATTTAATGCATAAATATTCAGTATAATTTTATGCATTAAATATTGTAATTGTTGTGTGTATTTCTTAAGAGTATAGGATACCGCTGCTTAGAAATATGTATATAAATGTTGAACAAATATAGAATTTGTGTGGGGACGGTACTCAGTGGAACTCAGTGGGATTTGAACCTGCAACATTCTGATTACGGGGCCGCTTCCTTAACCGCTATGAAACCTTATGAAACACATTAGAGCTCAAATAACACAACTCTACATAAGAAGCATCTGTTTTTTTTCTTTCTCATCTCCATAACTAGAAGGTCTTTGGGCATATTAAATCTTTCTAGCTCTCTCGCTCTCTCATACCCTCTCCCACCTTTCACGGTGCTCGGCAGTATTACATGCCATCTGAGCGGCCAGCTGATTAAATCTCTACTAATCATTTTGCATCTCTCACCAGTGTCTCATACCGTGTCATGGATTTGATCCAAGCATCAGAGCCTGTGAAGGGAAAGGCCGTGTTCAGGCTATAGCGGCTCACTTTTTTAATGTGGCTCTGTGATTTTACAGAACAGTCTGACCTTTCCACAAATCAACCATGTATTTTCTCTTTTTCTCCTGCTTAACACTTGGCTGTGACAAAGAGATGCAGTTGCTAGGGACCTCAGACTGTCCTAAACACACCTAGAAAGTGCTTATCATTTTTCCCACTGTAGTTACCAGGGCACGTGATCATTTCTGTGAAAAGAGGGAGATGTTATTTTTACCGTTTTTTTTTTTCCCCAACAGTCATGTCCCTGACACACCAGAGTAGAGTTAAGTGCAACACTGTATTATGCCTGTATGCAAAACTCAAAAAGGAGCGCAAATAAGGCCAAAGAGGGTATGTGCTTTTAAGGTTCCAGCCTGAACCTCAAAACAAGTTTTTTTTTAAGTGGTGATGGCCTAGTGCGGGCAGTGGTGGTTAAGGTGGTTAAGGAAGCAGCCCCGTAATTAGAAGGTTGCCAGTTCGAATCCCGAGCCGCCAAGGTGCCACTGTGATGCCACTGAGCAAAGCACCGTCCCCACACATTGCTCCCCGGACGCCTTTCATGGCTGCCCACTGCTCACCAAGGGTGATGGTTAAAAGCAGAGGAAACATTTCATTGTGTGCACTGTGTGCTGTGCTGCAGTGTTTCACAATGACAATCACTTCACTTTCAAATACTATGCCTTTCCCTCTGTCCTATCTCTTGTTCTCTCCCTCTTAGCCTAAGGCAGAGTTATATAGGACGCTCACAGGCAGTAATCCCAAGATTATAAATGGGTGCATAAATATTTTCGATGATGTATGCCATGCAGCTGGAGGTTGCAGGTTTAGGCATTCTACAGCACAAAAAGGAAAAAAAATGGCGTGGCCTTGCTTTCAAACTATTGATTGGAATAAAAAATAGAGGCAGTGTGTGAAATAGATGAATAAAGCACTTGACCCTTATAACAGCTCATTTCTAACTTCATTCACTTCTTATGTGCCTAACAGTACAGGTACCTGGTCCGGTGGAGAATCTCGTTGCAGATGCCACGTCACCCACTGCCATCCAGGCAACATGGGATCCTCCAGCCTATGCCAACGGTCCCGTTCAAGGTTACCGGCTGGTCTGGACTGAGACTTCTTCTGGGAAGGAGCAGGTTTGTTTCTACTTTTGCACTAGACAAATGCACACTTTGTGTTTTCAGATTAGTCCAAGGAACATTTTGTGTGTATTGTAAATTACAGGATTGTATTGGGTTCTAAGGATTTAAAAGCTATATCATAATTTGAACATGTATAGTGTAGTTATATTTGCATAACAGTTGCATACACTCTTAAAACATTTAGCAAGCAAGACAAAATATCACAATATAGTGTAGAATTTCTCTAGATTTCATTCACAGCTTTTTACTTTACTTGCATATTTTAAAAATTCAAATTAGTAGGTTCTTCATGTGAAAAAAATAATAGCAACACTGATATCTAATGTAATCTGACAGGCTTTTAAGGGCATTCTAGTATGTAGCTGTGATTTTTATTCAGAAGGCAACCCAGTTATTTTACATTCTTGGACATCTTCATACTCTCTATTAATGGCAAATTTCTGCATCCTCTATTTTACTGATTTTTTTTATTTGTTTGCTTGTTTTACCACCTTCACCCCGATAATGCACAAATGGCATATCATAGTTCAGCCTGGAGAAATGAAAACATGTGATCTTGAATAAAAAGTTGGACAAATATTTGTAATTATTTAACATGATCTCTGTTTGGCTGCTGCCAAATTCTTTCAGTGTAGGGATGCAATTAGCCAAAAGCCTCCCTTTGGATGATACAGACGTGCACAAACAAAGCAAGGCTGCCTAAGTGGAAATTGGAGTGTTGCCATTCCATCTGTTTTCCGCCTGGTGTCGAAAGATAAATATTTATTGTGGTTGATAACTTTCTAAAAAGTTTTTGGTTTTTGATTATATTTTTGCTCAGAGATGTGCATGACTGTTCTCACATGTCCTTTTCAGAGCATCGAGGTCATTGGACAGAGCTACAAAATGGAGGGGCTGAAGAAGTTCACAGAGTACTCATTACGAGTGCTCGCTCTCAACCGCTTCGGGCCTGGCGTGAGCACGGATGACATGGTCATCACCACTCTGTCCGATGGTATGGCTTCCAGCACTAGGTTTTCATGTCCTTGTTGAGGGACAGGAATAGCCAACACAAGGATAAAGATGGGATATAAGCCACTGATTCATAAACCAAACACCCATACTGAATGCACTTTTAGTGCTTCGTTATAAAGAAAAAAGAAAATGTCACAAAGAAAGCAGCAGATGTTGTATTGAAAAAAAGTGACTAAGGCCTAAAAGCTGGCACACCACGGCGCAAGGGGAAGCCACTAGTGACACTGAGCTGCTGGGGCAGGATGCACAAAAAGCAATAGCAGCAAGATCAGTACTTCTGGTCCGTAACCATTCCATACATGCTGCTAGATAGATTTTTTTTGCACAGTACAAGCATATGTTTAAATATGTGTACAATATATGAGACAGCAGTTTGGGTTCTGATTCTTCTCAGCCCCCAGAAACCCCAGTTATTTTATTCAATTACCATTGTTCCACCATTCCAGATTCCTGGCCCACACTGGGAAGTCCACTGTGACAGCTTCACCACTGACTTCTGTTTAAACCTCTGGTGCAGACATCCTATTATCCAATTAGGGACATCCACACGAGCAGAGCGCAAGAGAAAGAGGCACACAATACTACGTCAAAATGCATGGGGCGTAATGCATGGTTCAGCTTCAGTCAACCGATGCTGTACATTTGATTAGAGCCCTCTGAAGCAAGCTCTGTTGTGAGGAAGGAGCCCATTTGCATCCCGAATAACAAACTTAATCAAGAATTAATGCCTGGATTCATCTGATATTAATACACATCGAATGACAGAGGCTGTCATTAGGGGAGCAGCAGACTTCCTCCGTAATCAATTTCTCGCAGCGTCACTCAACTCTGACAGATTCCATGAAACGCTGGAAATGGTCTGGTTGCCTTGAGGCAGCACGCCGTCTCTGGCTCAAAGCTTCGGCGTCAGCCATCCAAATTCAATTAGTTCCCGGGGAGCTCCCGAGGGACCGCGCCTACCGCTCCCTGTTCCAACTGGCTGCCTTTCTCAGGGACGCCGGTATTCCCATATTCCCAGCGCGCAGCGGGACCTGCATGTGCGCGTGGGTCTGAGATGCATTATCCAAAACAGAATTCGGGGCTTTATCTCCACTCCCGCATTCCCCGCCGCTGGGATTTTCCTGTGTTTCGTCTGTTTTCTTATTTTTCATTTTTCTTTATTCTGAATGCACCGCCATTATTTGCTTTTTTTTTTTTTTTGCTTGCTAGTACCTCGGACCTACATCTGGGCTTTTTCCTTTGTCAGCGGCGCAGCCTGTCTCTGTTTACCCTAAGGGTGAGCGGAGTATCAGTTTATTCAACACAACAGATGATCACAAAGATCTCCGCCCCGCCTGCTTTGGAATCCCGATCCATAAAACAAGTGCCGGCAGCATATTATACCTTCCCCACCCACCCCCACCTTTGAATATGCATAACCCCGTCCTGATTTCCAATCAGGCATCTTGATTAGCTGTCCAACATGAGCCCATTGATCTGGTTTTCAGCCCTGGGATTATGTCAGTAGTAATTCCGAAATATTCAATTGCCACTCTCTCTTATCACAGGTGCCCAGGTTGAACTTCACGTTTCCCCATGCTCCGCCTCAGACGTGCTGGTATCAAATGCGCTCAGTCGGGGCTCCAAAGCTCGTCATAATAGCCACGCTAATGACACAGGAGGACCTGTGATCTCTGGATGTTGCGGCATGTTTCAGGGCAGAGTAACACAGCATGAGGGAGAGGGATCCCGTGTGGTGCAGATCGTGCCTGGCACCCAGATAGCGTACTGATGAGCTTTCAAAGCCACCACGCTCTGCCTTGTTTAAAAAGGCGGTGGGAGGGGGGAAGCGAGAGAGAGGGCGATGGGGCTATTGAACATCTGCATTCTGCACACATCATATCCGATCGCTGCCACACGATCGCTCTCCATCTTTGCCACCCGGGTTACCGTCACGGTCCTGCCCCGCTGGTTCTACTCTGGTGCTTGTCCTGTTCGTTCTCCAACAGCCTATTTCCGCTGGGCACCCATCAATTCGCTATCAGTCCCATCAGCCCCCTCTATCCCCATCTGTTTCCCTCCGATGGTCTCTCACTGCTTCTCTATCATTTTTCCTATCTAGTTTACCTCTCCTCTCCCTTATCCCTTATCATCCCTCTATTCTGTTTCTCCCCTCCCATCCTTCTTCCTCCCTGCTTCGTCTCTCCGTCCGTCTCCCTGGCAGAGCGTGAGGTGGCGAGAAGAGCTCAGGGTCTGTGCTCCACGTGGCCCCAGGACTCTCTTATTCGCCGGACTGTCTCTTTGCATTACCTTCAGCTCAGGCTAAGAGGCTGCAGGAATTTATTGTCTGTCAGCTCTGATTAGCGGTGGCCCGCCAATGTTTTAAATGAGCCGCAAGGTTGGCCTTTTTCATTCCCCTGCATAATTAAGACTGCTTGTGGCCGCTAATGAAATTGTGCACTGCAGTTTTTTAACAAGCCGTCTGCTCCTCAGAGGTAATTAATGACCTTTAACCTCTAGCCTACCGGATGGAACGTTCCTCTGTCTTAAATGGTCACCGAACGGTGACTTGGTCGCGATCACTATTACACAGCATGCCAAGTTTATCACTGGCAAAGGTTTCCGCCACCTATACCAGAAGATAATGGCCATTTCAATATTCATGAATGTGTGTTCATGTGAAAAAAAATGGCATACACACTTCCACAATGCTCTAATGTTGGAAACACCCAAGCCTTCTCCAGTAGATATGGGAAACGATGAAATCACTTCAGGGGCAAGTGTTGCAGCTCTCTTCCCGTTGTGAAGGCAGGAAATGTTTATACACGTTGAAGCTTTTCACAGAAAGGTCAGTGTCTGCGGTTGTCACAGAGCTGGTCATTCCGGAAAGGTCATTTACTCCGGCCAAAGAGCCTGTCTATGAAAACACTGATGGCTCATCTTCAGAATCCAAAGGCATCAAAAAATGCCTTCAGAAAATTTAATCTAGAGTATCATCCAGCTCAATCAAAAACACTTTTCATGATGTTTTAAGGCTACTGCCATCTTCAAAATGTGATCAAAATGGTTTTATCTCATGTCAGATTAATTGATTGCTGGGATTGAACACCAGGAAAGTCTTCAGTAATGTATCCATGTGGCTCAGAAGGAGCATTGGTTTGAGGTACTCCCTCGGGTCCAGGGTAATTTAATAAGCAGTCGGTAAAAGGACTGTCTCTGACTGCGTGGAACGCAGATGGGTCTTGCCTCTACTGTATGTTATTGAATGTTATTGATGCTGATCATTTGATAATGCCCCACTAAAATGGTTTTATTCCCCCCCTGCAGTGCCCAGTTCCGCTCCCCAGAATATCTCCCTAGAGGTCGTCTACTCTAGGGTAAGTGATGTTGTGTGTTTCTATGTCTTACTGTGACTAATATAGGTTAGGAATGAGTCATACTGACATTTTGTAGATACCATAAATAAATAAAAATATATGGATTTGTTGAAGCAGTTATCTATTTATTAAGTATTTTTAGCAATTTTTTATATCATATATATTCAGCATATCAAAACATATCCATCCATTTTTGGCATGCACTTTATAGCTCATAGTATTACTATTATCAAACACCTCCGTTTCATAGCAGAGATATAAATATATTTCAATGATTTTTTCAAATGCGTGTAAAATATAAATGTAGGATGAAATGTTACACTCCCATGTACATATGAATTATGTATAGAAAAATTATAGCGTTAGAGTGTGTGGGTGGTGAATTGTGAGAAGAGATGCATTAGATCTCCGAAACAGGTGTGAGCTCTCAGCAAGGTCAAACTCCGCAGGTGCAACCCAGTGCCTGATGCTTCCAGGCATTAATGTTGGCACTGAGACGCTGCACTGGAAAGCCCATAACAGGATTCTTCTGACACGGAGTAAAGACATTTATCTGGGCATGTTCACACATCCTAAATAATACAGCGACTTCCAAAATAGCTGACTCAGTGCTTCCAAAAGAGGTTAAAAAAAGAGAAAGATCAACACAAAATATCATTTGAGCTAACGTTTGGGCACTATTTGGTGAACTTTCATATCTATTATTTCCCACATAATTCACACTTGCTTAATTTGTCTGAGGACCTTGCTGATGGAGGGACCAGGGATTAATCGGTTGGGTTCGGGACTAAAGCTGCTGCCTCGCTGGTCTCCAAACAAACCTGGAGTGAAGAGCACAATGAAAGGCTTCTGGTGGCAACCCCCCAAATACCCACCCATCACAATGGCAAAGTGCACATTCATGATGTTTCATTTTACTCAAGGAGCACTGCGCAGAGCATTGGTCAGAGCAAGGTCCCCAACCTGTCATCTGATGGCCCCTGTGAGCCTACTGTATAAGTGAGCATATGTGATTTGAAAAGAGTGGATTACATGGGATTTCAGATTAATTCTGTTGAGCACCTCCAAATCTGACCCTGCCTCAGTTAAAGAGCGAGAGAGGGAACCCCACATTTGTAAAACATGTTATGTGTGGCACTTAATACTGGGCAGTGTTTAGTTGAGGCAGACATAGCACATGACTTGGTGAGATTTTGTCATTTTTTACATCTTGTTTGACAAGTTGTGGATAATAAACGATTATTGTGCCATCAGGTAGACCTCCATCAGATTCTGGTCTGCTGTGCATTGTTTGTTATCTTAAAGGTTGGTTGTTGAAAGTAGCCGAAAGATGTGGCCAGCAAACACAGAATTCTGATTGCTGTTATGTAAATGGTTGATTTCACTGCTGACATGGAAGGTTCTGATGACCTTGTTAGATTACAATGTACCTTGTTTTTACACTGAAAAAGCACTTTTTTAATTACATAAGCCATGTCACAGACCAGAGTTTCTCAGTCCTGGTCCTGGCTTCAGTACAACCAACGTGGCACATTCCCCTCCAGGACCATGATTGAGAACCACTGTCCCAGACTATGAAAATAAAGCAAATGGAAAAGTAATCAAAATCCCAAATAATAATAAGTCTTATTAATTATACATAGCCCTGTGGTGGTGTCACATCCCAGTGTAGTGTTAGGGTCAATGAAAGCAGGGATACTGGCCCATTAATAGTTCCATTAATGGAACTATTAATCTAACAGAGGGAACATGTATTAGTGAGAGTTCTTTACAGTGTGAAAAAAAGAAATGCGAATTGCAACAGGATAACCCCCAAGCAGTCAGGACAGAAAACCAAGAACAACGGCTATAGCCGTTAAAGACCAAATCAGTGACAGTGGTATGATTACGCAGCCATCCACATTGGTAGGCACAGCCTCAAATATGCCAATGCAGGAAGGACATAAAACAGAATTGTTTCGATTGCACCCAATGTCTTGGAATGGCTCCAGCACCTATGGCTCTGCTATGTATTAAACAGCTATGGATAATGAGTGAGTGAGTGAGTTGGTTGGGGGGAGTGATTGAATGAGTGAGGGAGTGAATGTGTTGGAGGAGCGAGTGAGTGAGTGAGTGGGTTGGGGGGGAGTGAGTGAGTGAGTGCGTTGGGGGAGTGAGTGAGTGAGTGGGTTGGGGGAGTGAGTTGGGGGAGTGAGTGAGAGATACATAATTCGTGTTGATGCTAATATGTAAAAGTAAATGGTTTGGGGGGGAGTGAATGAGTGAGTAAATGGTTTCGGGGAGCGAGTGAGTGAGTGAGTGAGTGAGTGAGTGGGTTTGGGGAGTGAGTGAGTGTGTTGGGGGAGTGAGTGAGTGAGTGAGTGAGTGAGTGGGTTGGGGGAGTGAGTGAGAGATACATAATTCGTGTTGATGCTAATATGTAAAAGCAAATTGCATAAGAAAAAAAAAACAGTGCACATCTGTTTCACCCATGCATTTGAAAAGTGTAATTTTATATGTAATCTGTTAATTTCCAGAACTGTTGAGCATCATTATTTTTTAAACTGTTTGTATGAAAACTTGTGAACATTTCTAAATAAATGCAGGCTGTCTAAAATTGTGCCTGTATATTGCAGGTAAAGACTGTGTATTGGTGGGTTTGCTCTATCATGTATAAACCGAAAGATCAATGATAGAATTATGCACACATGAATATATAAACGTTCCCTCTATGCACAGGAGTCTTGTCTTGCTGCAACAGACACATGCTCATTCTCCAAAGAGCCGCTTTCTTCAGTGAAGTTGCAACATTTTGGGTTGGCAGCCAGATTCAAGGTGTAAATGTGTTTGAAGTGGTTTTCCCTCAAGGCTTGGACATTTTGGTTGAAAACGCGCCACTCTGTGTTTCATCTATGCTCTCGTTGGCATGGTTGGAATATTTTCTCCTGTTCGGGGAAGTGCTGTGTTTTATTTCTATCTCCCAGTCTGCTCTTTTACACTGTTTTACATCCTTCAGTACCATCGAGTGGCTATATAGTGGGTCTCTGTTACTCCTCCATCTCTTGTTGTCTATCGGTCCCAATTTCCACACGAGGGGCCAATTGCTGTTTTTTTTTTTTACTACTTTTTCCCCCATGTTTTTGATGCAAAGAGGGACACTCGAGGAGAGGCGTGCTTGGTAAACACACTAGTCCATTTGTGCAGTGTCCGAGAGCCCCGCTGAGAGCTCCTCTCCAGAGAGGCGGTGGCATGGCATCAGACGCTACAGCCACCCCAAAGGGGAAAACAAATTTGTCACAGCCATGCCTGGAACAGTATATGTGTGAGGATCAGGATGCAGGAACAGCGGTAGGGCTTTATAAGGATCTTTGTTGTCTGCAGGAACTATGACTACATAAGATCACGCTGTTCCTGTTTTGCGGAGCTGAATTTTCAGCTGATTCTCAATCACCTTCCGCTTTGCAAAGCCTTTCACAAGCAAAAACACACCACACTCTGTAGGACAGCCTGAAACCTCTGTTACTCTGTAGGAAACTAAACTCTCCATTTTTTCATATGAATGTTGACACTGGCTAGATTTCTGATACATAAATGACCCAGGTTGTTCTTTTGATACATGCAAATAAGTGTCATGATACAGTGGAAATGATGCTCTGAATTCGATGCTCAAACAGTGAAACACCCTGAAATTGAAAAATCTTTTTACTGATTAAATAGCTTCAAAGCACGACAGTTAGACTATTGATTTTTCTATTCATTTATATCTCCAGTACAAGACATAAATTACCGTTAGTTCAATGGTTTGTATAATCACGCCTCAATATACCATGGTGGGCTAAGTAAATGTTTCCCTTTTGTTGAAAGTCTTTTGCTAAGCAAAGATGCAGCCGGAATCAACAGGTTGTTGACTCTAATCTTGTATTGCCCCAGAATCGTGTAAACAGGAGTATCGATCTGAAAGTAGGCTGTGATCTAAGGCTGTGGGTGTGCTCAGATTGCCTACACAAGTCTCCTCTTTGCTGTATTTATAGAATATTTTATACAACAGAAAGATAAGAAAGGCTGCAGACGGCTTTTGTCTCTTTAGTGCAAAATCAAAGGAAATCCGCTGTGAAGTCAGTAAAAAGAGGTTCAACAAAGGAAAAGAGGGACAAGAGCACTATTGTGCTCCATAATGGAGCCTGCATGAGGAAAAGTGAACAACGGATGGGAAAACTTAAAGTGAAGATTCAACACTCCCTTCTAGACTGTGTATTTCATCTGTCTGTTCTAGACTTTTACTGGCATTCACCCAGCAGGGGCATAGGGGCAGTGGTGGCCTAGTGGTTAAGGACCTTCTGATAACCTTCTGTTATCAGAAGGTTGCCGGTTCGAATCCCGATATGCTTTGCTATGCTGTGTATGACAATGACAATCACTTCACTTTCACTTTCAGCTTCACCTTACTCAGAGATCTACTACGGTACCTGTAGAGTATTTACTCATACACCATCCATAGCCGCTGAAGCCAGATAAGGGGTAGTGGCTTCCAGAAATTGTCGGGGGGGCGGGCAACGTAGAGCTGACAGTTCACCTAGTTTACATGTTTTTGGGCGAGGGGAAGAAACCAGAGAACCTACAAGAAACCTGAACCAACATGGGGAGAATATATAAACTCCACACACATAGTATAAATATAAGCTCCACACACAAGTTACATTTACAGCATTTACCAGACGCCCTTATCCAGAGCAACTTACAATCAGTAGTTACAGGGACAGTCCCCCCCTGGAGCAACTCAGGGTTAAGTGTCTTGCTCAGGGACACAATGGTAGTAAGTGGGATTTGAACCCGGGTCTTCTGGTTCATAGGCGAGTGTGTTACCCACTAGGCTACTACCACCCTGAAAGTACTGTTATTACCGGACGTTGCTATAGCATCAAAAAAAAAAAAAAAAGAAGAAATTGAGGTACAGAATGGATGAATAAGGGGTGAAAAACAGAACCCAGTTTTTGGCAAAAATGCTAACTGGATTATTTCCTCAATGTTATCACTGTCTCAGACATTAAGTGTTGAAAGAAACAAGGCCACCATCAGCTCCTTAGCTCCTGTATTTTTCATGTAATGCAATCTGTGTGTGCATTTCTGTGTGTCAGGCATTTCATATCTGAAACCTTTCTTTGCACTTCAAATAGCGACTCTATGTGCTGTAAAAGAAAAATTAATAATTGAACAAAACAACTGTCTGGATGATTCTATCTTTTGGCTCAGAGCATTTTTAAGTTATTTATTCAGATCAATAAATCGGAATGCAGTGGGGAAACCTCTCAGAGCATCTTTAGAATGTAAAGGGAGTTTCAGGCCCAGCAAGTTTCAGGGCACCCAGAATATAGATTTTGTCTCTGACGTGTATTGGCAGACTGCATCACCAGTTGGAACATTTATTGAGTGCACGCATCTCTCTGGAGCTTTTAATTTCATCCCTACTAAATAGCCGCTTTCTTGCTACTTGCACCTTAAAGCTGTGGCCGGTGCAGAGCATCACTCACTGTCTTCCTGCTGCCTCTCTCGAAGGGGATGGGGGGGGGGGGGGGGTCTTCTGTGACACAGAGAAATAAATCTCCTCTAAAGCGTAAACACGGCCACAAGTTGCCTTTAATTCTTTAGAGACCGCCGTAATTGTGTGTTGTACCCCCAACAAGCCCACACAAAGCCCCGGGAAGTGACAGGCTGTCTGCGGAGAGTGCAGCCGCAATTGGCTGTCAGCAGCATCAAGCATGGCCCCCGCCAGCCGAGAGCGCCATGAAATGGTTTTGCCGGTGCAGACGGGAGCGCTGTGTCTCCCGCTATTTCATCTTCTCTCTTTCTCCGTTTCTGTCGATCCCACCCCGCCCGCCAAATCCCCTCTGCCGCTTACTCACCTCTTCGTTGTAAAGAAACCCGGGTGTCTGCCATGCTTAAATAGATTGTTGAGTACAAGGAACACAGCTGGAGTGAGTTGATCCAAGGACAAGATTTAAGGTCTAAGATGTGGTGTAATTGCTTTATTTGCCGTGCTTGTTTATGTGTCGATCATTTAACAGTATAGGCTTCTGGGTTTATCTTTCATCAAGGCATGATACGTGCCCATCCTGCAGCAGATTCACAGCACACCTAGCACAACCTAAAGAGTCACGGACTCTTATTCAAACAAATATATTAACATAAATTGTAGATTAGCATCGTGACCTCACAGTTCCCCAATGCACCGGGATGGCCTTTGGCAGCCGCCACCCTGGTTTAGATTAAGTTGCTATGAAATTACTCTTATTTGTATTATTGGGTTAGAGTTAGTTGGTTAGTTTGATAGTATTGAGAGAATTTTTGTCTTGAATGGTTCTTGAGTTGTGTTAAAAAGTGCCATATGTGACACTACAATGTAGAATTTTCCTAATTAGCCATTGTGGTTAACCTTCAAAATGGTCATTCGCTGCATTTTGAACAACTTGCAAAACCGTAAAAATGACTGCAGTGCAGTAAAAATTCTGTATCTCCCTTTGTTTTTGTTTTTATTTACCTTTTATTTTCAATAAATGCGGATAGCATGCTGAACACCACATGGAGGAAATGATGTACACTACATTGGCGTTAATACAATGCCGCAGGTTCCTGTGCCAACATGCAGTTGATGTACATTGTTCCTGGCGATCTACTCCCTGTTCAAGGTGGCATAATTGGTGCGACAGTGAGGCAAGATGACACTCCCGTAATAGCTGCCACACATCCGCCACACGCTCAGGGGGCTCAGGGACATCGGCGGCATTTTCCCACTGCGCCAGTCAGACCTGCTCTAATCAATTAAGATTATGGGTGAACAGGTGCCAGCAGATTTTAATGGATTCTTCGTGAAGGGCCAAATGCATGCATTGCCTTTTTTCATTCTAAAAGTGACTTTGTAAAAGTGTGACCCTCTGCTCCATCAGAGCAGAAGACTGCAGTGAGATGCCTCCCTGCACTTCGATCAAAATGTTTCATAGGGGGGTTGTAGGTGATAGTGACCTGGGGTCTGGACAGGGACTCTGGGACTATTGTAATTCTGCAGCAGGCCCCGCCTGCCGCTTTGCGGCCAGAGATGCTTTTAGGAGCTCCTGTCCTAGCCGGGAGCGCGCAGGAAATGAAAACTGCCAGCGAGGAGGAGCAGATAAATCAGGCTGGACTGGACGCATTTGCGGCGGCGCCGTGTGAATTTTAATTGGTTTATTTGCATGCTAACAGGCTTCCTTCTCCCGTCCTCGCCCGCAGATGGCACAGGCGTCCCTTGCACAAGTCAGCTGGCATTAACTAGACCCATTACTGAGGCGATGTGACAGTCAGTAAGCATATGATTGGACTCCTGCAGGGGTGTGGTGCTAGAGGCTCGATCTGTAAACAGCCTCTCTTAGCCCTTTACTAAAGGTTAATTAATGGAAACGTTTCTGCCAGTGATTCTCAACGACGAGCAAACAAGACTGTGCTTCCCCTGGTTGCAGCCGAGTTTTCTGCTGAAAATGTTGGTCATTGATGTTCTGAGGTTGTTTTTGGTTTTTCGCCCCTCTCTTCTCTAACCAGTAGCCTTTAAACTCGGGAGAGCAGGATACTGGGTCATGTGTATGTGTGTTTGTTTGTTTGTATGTTGCATCTCTTACACAAATTGACTTATAGTTCTGCTAAAGCAGTGCTGTAGCGCTTATGTGAAGGGCCTATCAAATCAATTAATTACACGCCCTGGATAGGTGAGCAATTAAAATCTTTTTTGCCACATAATTAATGGACATGCTCATTAAGCAGAGAGTCAGGGGCTTGCCTAAAGCACTGCAATATGAAATTTACCTTTTCCTTTGCATCACATTCTGCTCAAAGAGGTCTTGTTAATACTTTTGCTTTGGCCTATTGACATTGAGTACAGCATATTGCAAATAAACTGAATCTGATATATGATCTTAATATATGATTTTATGACATGGTGCATGTGCAACACACTGAGTAATTTAAACAGATGAACATAGCAGATGCCTAACAAGGCCAGACATGGGTGTTAAGTGAGAATTATGATGATAACCAGATAGAAGATAAGACACCTTTAGACTTTTATACAGAGAACTGTGACCGGTGAGGGTAGTGATGATTAACAAAAGTGAAACAAGGACACAAATTAAAATGAAGGGATGCTAAGTAGATACTATCATGATGACTATATGCGACAATCAATTCTTGACCCAAAATCATTTCATTTTTTTATGTGTGTCTTTTTTTGGAGCCCATCGTTGCACAACCAACTCAAAGCACTTGTTTTTTTAGGTCATCATTTTTTAAAACTCCTGATTCAAGAGAGGGTTGCATCATTTCCTGTGTCACTTTAAGTATAGCTTATTGTGAGTGCTGTTTTGGAGACCCAACAGGACGGGAACCCAGCAGAACCCTCATGAGTCAGAAAGTTGTGTGGTGTGAACTGTACAGTAATCTGATGACTTTGAAAGTTTTGTAGTCAGAAATTCCCCACCAAACCATTAAAGTCTAATATTCAGAGTGTAACACTGTGAGAGAATAATAATAAACCAAACTAAAGGACACAACTAAAATGGACATATAGACATGCTGGGTGGCAGAATTAACTTCCAGGATTAACTCTTAAACTCACTAAGAAAAATATCAGACAGTGTCATGTGCCGTAGTTAAATAAATAAATGTGCTCCATTGGATTTCATGTTTTAACCTGAAGCCTTCCTGGACAACTACTTAAATCCATATCGATAATCCGATCGATATTATTAAAATAATCCAATACATGTAACCATTGCTCTTCTTTAGAAGCATGTTTGTCATCATACCTGATGAGAAAATACAGAACAAGCTGCTAAAATGTTCACTCAGATAACAGGGAGGAGCTTTCAAAATGTCACATTGACCATGATTTTTTTTTTTATAAAGAGCTCCAGAAAACACTGGCTGCGCATGAAAGTCATGGGTTTTTAAATCAACATTGCAGACAGCTGCTGAATGAAAGGTGCTTATGCAGACCGAGAATCATTTTCCTTTCATCTAGAGTTAGTTACGAATATAATTCAATGCTCCGTTCTGAGTTTACAGGTATAGATGTGAATGACTTAGGTTAGTGGCAAGCTATAGCTGCAGCAGAAGATAAGGAGCCATGATAACAGCACAAGTCATCAGGGGTTAATTCAGATTTCACTGCAGTTCACATTCATTAATCATTTATTGACCACATAGGGCTCAAGTGTTTTTTATCTGTTTGAGCTCACAGCCTTTGAAGGCATGTTGGGTTTACACTAGGATGGGGTGCTTGAGCGTCTGCTGACAAACAGCAACAACAGAAGATGAAAAAGCAGCTCTGAAGAAAATGACAAGCCTGGATAATCTTTCCAACCTCGGCTCCTGTTTGTTTGATCACATTTGCATTGGCAATAATATCGTCTCTAGGAAATAGGGCCGCTCTGGTTCTCACGCATCTTATAGACCTCTGCTGACACTTCTGAAATTGTAATTTTATAAGCTGCTCTACGTAATGAATCATTTTAGACTACTGTCAGGCTGCAGATGGTACATAATGTATCTTTGACTGCACTACAGAAACTCATGCTTATGAGATATATTTTTGGTACTGTGTGTTGCAGAGCATCAAAGTGAGCTGGCAGCCTCCTCCACCCAGCACCCAAAATGGCTTCATCACAGGGTACAAGCTCCGTCACAGGAAGACGGGTCGGCGAGGGGATCAAGAGGCCATCGAGCCCAACAACCTGTGGTACCTTTTCACAGGTAGGAAATTCTTCACTCTCACACACATCACCACTCACTCATATGTTAAAACATAGTAAATTCCAAAAACAGACAGCTCACTGGGAAATTAAGATAGTAGTTTATTGTACCATATTATCATTGTATTATTATTATTGAGCTAGAACTGCTCCAATTTGAACAAATCTATAGCTTTGGACGATTACAAGTTTTCAGTCCACAGCAGGGTAATCTCCAAGCTCAGCGCTACCCTTATTACTCGCTAACAACACAGAATTGAAGCAGAGTCAATTCATGGAACGGTTGTGTCCTCACAGGACTGCTCAAGCAAATACAGATTTCTATGGACCATTTTACACTTACATATAAAATGTAAAATAATCACATTAAACATTAGTTTTTGTTCAGTTCAGTACTGTTTCTGCTCATTTTATACATGGCAGATTTGTGGCAGCAAATTGATTTCAAATGCAGCATATAACCTTCTGGTTTGCATTCAACTCGTGGTCAAAAACCAAGAAAGAGGGTTGTTGTAGAAGATTGGATTTGTATGAATGTGTGTTTCCCATGTGCCCACAGGGGCTTCAGAAGGTTGTCGGCTACACAGGGAAGATAGTAGCCAATTTTGCTGCTATATTGCTTCATTTCAACATCATTTCTGAATTTGGATGAAAAATAATATTCTTTTTCATTATTGCGCTGAAGCATATCTCAGTATGTTTTCTGTTTTGTGGGAAACTCATTTTCACATGGGGCACGTGTATACGCTATGCTAATTTCTTAACACTCTTGGGCTCTTTGAGGTAGGCAGTGTGGAAAAGTAATAATTGCTATTTTGTCTCTGGGTAGATTATATGAATTTTTTTTAGGATCAGTATATATCAGGTTCTGAAAACCTGTCTTCAGTGCCTCTGTTGAGTTTGTTGAAAGATTTCGTAGGATAAAGTAATTGTTATTAGTTGCAATTACTGCACATTTCTGCCTGATTGGAGTGAAAAACACCAAACCTACATTTCTTTATTATAACTCTTTAGTGTGATTAGCCAAAATCAGCAACAGGATTATTACTTGCGCTGAAAAAATGTATGTGGTGGTCATAACCTACTGGGTAACACTCCTGTCTATGGACCAGATGACCCCAAAGTGAAAGGATCAGATCCCAGTTGCTCCTGGGGAACTATTCTTGTAACTACTGAAACTAATGGAACTAGGTTTGGGTATTTGCTAATGATGCAAATGTAAATTTTATGATCATAGCAAAACAAATGCTGTATGTATTAGCATACAAGGTAACTTTATAATAAATAAAAGGCACCTCTGGAATAATTTGTGAAAAAAAAATTATTTGGTTTCTTTCCCTGTTTCTTTCTCTTATTCTCAGGCCTGGAGAAAGGAAGTCAGTACAGTTTTCAGGTGGCTGCTATGACTGCCAATGGCACCGGGCCTTTCAGCGAGTGGTACACGGCCGAAACGCCAGAGAACGACCTTGATGGTAAGACAGAGACAGGAGGGAAAAAATAAACCCATTTTGATTTTCCCCTTTATCCTTCAGCTCACTCTGCACAGAGCAATATTTTATTCCCTGGAGCCATTCCCAATTTTATTTCTATAGAATGTTGGAAGGCAATCCCCCATTCCTGGCTTCTGTGTGCTGATTAAATATTTATGTGGCCGTGACCAGTCAAAAGTATTTACATTGAACCCTTGTGAGCATCTTAACAAACAAATGTTCGAGTTCCCAGCTTCTCTTGGGATTTTTATATTATAAGTTGAGGAAGGGCGAGTAATCCTGCACCTTCCCAAGACTGTTCAGGTTCCATTATAACAAAGGTCAACATTATTTGATAGTCTCACGGTCTGTCCCATTTTGTTTTGCATTACTGTGCCATTCCAGTCAACATCTGAGCTTGTTTCTGTGCAAAAATTATACTTGCCGGATAAATGTGATGCCTCAAAGCAAAAAGCAAGAAATGAAAAGGGATCAATCAAGGCAGAATCCTTTACAGAGCAAGCAGTGGTGGCCTAGCGGATAAGGAAGCGGACCCGAAATCGGAAGGTTCGAATCCCGAGCTGCCATGGTGCCGCTGAGCAAAGCACCATCCTCACACACTGCTCCCCGGGCACTTTTACTACTAGATGACAGACAACTTAATACAACGCTAAATCATTATCACTCAATAAACAGATACTGACCCACCTAGAGCTAGAAATTCTTTTTAAGGAGCAAAAACATAATTCAGTTCCATCACTGCTTTTGTTGTGTTTCCTACAGAAACCCAGGTTCCCAACCAACCCAGTTCCCTACATGTACGACCACTGCCAAACAGCATCATCATGAGCTGGACGCCACCTTTAAATCCCAACATTCTGGTTCGGGGCTACATCATTGGCTACGGAGTTGGAAGCCCCTACGCTGAGACAGTCAGGGTGGACAGCAAGCAACGCTACTACTCGATCGAAAACCTAGGTAGGTGTCTTACTGTTGGAAACATGTAGCTTAATGTATTAAAAAACAGGCCTTTAAAATTACAGCAGTGTGATTCTTCATTTAATTAGTGAAAGTTCAAAGTGTTCCAAAAGCATCTATGGCAAAAAAAACGAGAGGATTTAGCATTACGATGGAGTGCATTATGCCTGTTAACAGCAACGTGACCTTTGAGTGGACTGCCTCCACCCCAGCTCCTCATGCCCACAGGAGAATTTGGCTGTAGGAGACATTTAACGCCTGTTTTCCTTAATTGCTCAGTGCTGGGTGATTAGTCACAGTGTGCTAATGAAAATTCCTAGGGACAAACTTTATCTCCAGACAGACATAGGGGGAAAGAGAGCTTTTTTTAACCAAGCATCTGTCAATAGTGAAATCTGGTTGGGAATGATTCTTGCTGAAAGAGAATTTTCATGTTCAGACCCAGAAGAAGCCTCCTTTGTCATCTAACATCCCTTTGTTGTTTTTCTGGAATAACTCTAACCCTACGTATGACTTTGATAATGATGTTGTGTAATAATCTTAGAATCTTGTGAATGATTTGGTCTG
Source organism: Denticeps clupeoides (assembly GCF_900700375.1). Lineage (NCBI taxonomy): Eukaryota > Metazoa > Chordata > Actinopteri > Clupeiformes > Denticipitidae > Denticeps > Denticeps clupeoides. The sequence continues at coordinate 10,403,101 of NC_041709.1, forward strand.
TTTGAATAATAATAATACAAATTGATCGTATTTTTCCTATATATGGTACAGGCTAAAAGTTTGGACACACCTTCTCATTCAGTGTGTTTTCTTTATTTTCATGACCATTTAAATTGGTAGATTCTCACTGAAGGCATCAAAAATGAATGAACTTTTGGCCTGTACTGTATGTGTGCCGACCAAAGCCTAATTAATGAAGCTGCTCTTATTATAGCTTTGTTCTCTACCACAATTGTCATTTTTGGAAAACAAATCATCAGCTCACAGCTTCCAATATTTTACATCCCAGAAAAACATAGCCTTGTTGATACTATGATGATTATTCATACAGTTTACTGGAACTGGCTCATGTATCAATACACATCAGAGAACCACATTTGCCCTCTATAACATTGGATCCTTTCTAATCACTTTCCTGAACCCACCCTCATGAATGTCACTCACGTTCCTCGGGAGCCATTCAATAAATTCAAATTTAGTGCAGAAAGTGAGGTTAAATAGATTCAGACCACATTGCTCACTCACTCACTGTCCATAAGCACTTATTCCTAATCAGGGTCACAGCTGCCGAAGCCCATCCTGAGACACTGGGTGCATGGCAGGCTCTTGCACAGGGCAGGGCACCAACCCAACACAATTCAGATCACACTTAAAAAATAAAAAAAGATAGTGACTATAATTCTCCAAGGTGAAAGTAAAAACAGTGACTTGTTTTCTATCAGAAAATTGTGCTTTTCAGCATTTTATTTAATAAAAATAGGCATCTTCATTTTTTATTTCTTTTGAATAGAACTTATTTTTCTTAAGCACGTATCTCAAAAACAGTTCAGACTTTTTTGTTTGTATTGACTTATGTTAATACCTTTCTGTATTACCATAATACTAATTTGTACAATTTTGAATTATTATTCATTATTTAAGGCAATGTAATAAGAAAACAAGTGAAGTGTGAACTGAATTTTAAAAAGCTCAAGCAATCTGCATCAGGAGGGAAAATACAATAAGAAATCGCTTAGGTTTAATATTCAGGCAAAAGCGTCCCTCGTCAAACAGTAATGAATTCATAATGTAACATGTCAAGGCCTTATATTGATTGATACGCAGAGTATGTTTCCTGACTTTGTACTGTACATGCTATTGCAATATTTTATTCATGCCGCATGTACATTATTCATGCGTTTACATGCTTGTAATAAAGAAAAAATTATGGTGTTGTACGTTGAAGAATAACAGAACACTGATGCCATCAAGGAATCTTTGGGCCCTGCCCGGAAACACTGTGCACTTTAACAAATTAGAGTAAAAACGCAGCCTTTTCTTTTAAAACGTTCACAGCCCCAGTGTAGTGGGTGTAGAAGACACCCTGAAGCAAGTGAGAGTGTCTCAGGTTTTTGTACCTTACGTTAGCAGCTGAAGCGAGGCATGAAACAGATTTGTCTGCGATACTAGTGAACCCAATGGCAAAAGTGTGCAAAGAAGCAGGTGAGTATCAGAATTTTACTCTGAAGCAGCAAACTCTGACCTCCACCGACGTTGGCGTCCATGCAAGAAAATTTAGAACTGACAGGAAAGAGGCACGTTGAACAAGAAAGAGTAGGATTGGGCTTACTTGATTAAATGATTAAATGAAACAGGAATCACCTGTCACTGTCTTCCCGGTCCCATCACGTGACCCCAATGCAGAGAGTTGTGTGACACCTTAAATTATGTTTACTTCAATTAAGTCTGAGGGCCCTCCACAGTCCACTCAATAATCCATTTGTGCAAGAGCAACTCCATTCGAAATGAAAATGTAAGCCCGTAGCAACATAGAGTTACCCCTATTTTTAGGTGCAATGATTATGAGGCCAACAAAATTGCCCTCATCATGTACGATTTTAAGACTTAGTTAGTCCAGTAATTCTCCCCCATCTCAAAACCCCAAGTAAGTAGGTTGTTAATCAATATTGAAAATGGAATTTAGAAGTTGCCATGGTTCCCGTATTGAACGCAGCATGAGTGAAGGTTTTGGACAAACTGCCGTTGATGTGGAGATTTAGTGTACCCCCAGCCCGGAAGCACCTGTCAATAAACCATTCAACAAACTTCTCTGCATCTGGTAAATGTAGACCCAAATTAGAGGGAAAATAGAGGAACCAAAGTAGAAAGGAAGCTGCTATTGGTATTTCTCGATCAAGAAATTGAGAACATTCTTTTAGTGATGTTTAAGAACGATGACAGATGTGGCTGTGGCAGTGACAGGACGATGTGACAGTATGAAAAGAAGATTGTGCTGAACGTTCATGTAAACTTGCAGAAGCTGAATTCACTCACAAAGTTCACCTGGTGTTCCTTTTCCACAGATCTGCATTCTGTAGAACAGCAGGTGAACGTGGTTCAGTTCTGAATACTCTCCACATGCTTTACATTGCTGCCAGTTCCATTTCAGTCACACACTCAGATGATCATATGTGCAAAGTTGTATAAAAGCCTATAGCCAACATATAAGATGCAGGCTTAAAATTATGTTTTATTATTCCATCATTCTGTAGAAGTAAAATGTGTGTATGCATATATATATATAAACAAATATATTAAAAAGAAAGAAACAAACACCAAACTGCAAAAAGTTGTTTTGTTTCTCAAGAAAATCAATATTTTATGTGGCCGGCCTTCGATTTGGCCCACTGCTGTCCAACTTTAAAAAAAAATTTAATTCCTAAAAGTTAAGGGTCTTGCAGGACTTGCCCTGACTCTTTTGACATCAAATATTTTTATTCTCTCTACGACCAAGCATTCCCACACAGTCTTCCTTCACATGTTCTGCCTCTAGCTCGAGGCTTGGTAGCTTCAGATTTTTTCTAAGGATGGCCGGAATAAAACATCATATTTCTTTTTTCATTGTGTTATTTATTGTATTATAATGCTAAATAGAACAATGCACTCATTGTACGGTGAATTGCAATCACACTTAATCTGTTTTGCACTTCTCCAGAATATTGTACATTTATCTTAATTTGAATGACTGTTAGGCGTGAGTAAAAAGTTGCTTCTTTATTGCTATGCTTACCAGGTTGTTCACAAAATGGTTTTATTTTGCTTGTTTTAAAGTTGCTATAATGTTGGTAGCTGACAGATGAAACGTGAACAATGGACCATCGGGATAAAGGTGGTGAACCTGTCTCGTGCTTACACAGGGGTTTTCTGTCATTTCTGTGTGTGAGAGTAATAGAGAATGCAGCTCCTCAGCCCCAGGTAAGCCGTAACAAGTCAGCAGTTCCTCCCCGCAGACACGCAGAACCTCCTCCCGGAATCCTGCATGAATGTAAATATTGGCTGGGTGGGGGTCAGCTGCTGTGGTTTGCTTGCTCAGGTGGAGTATTGATGGGTCTGGAGGGAGGCTGGAACAACTTTGGAGAGAAAGTTGCCTCTCGGCCCTGCAGCGTAGGGGCTGCCTGCTGAGGTTTGGCTCCAAGGTCATTCAGCTTCTCTGCCTCGTGGCGCGAAGCAGAAGCGGTGCTGGCTGCCCCCACGGGGAGCTCTCCTCCTTTAGAAAAACCCAGGGTACACAGATGTAGAAATAATGGAGCGCAGAGGGAGCAACAGTAATCACACCCCTGCAGACATGGCGCTGCTTTGTTTTCTTTTTGGTGCCGTTGATTTGGCCCTTGGCAGCAACATGTTAGCATAGTGAGCATTTAAATGCTTCTGTTTTTGAAAGTTGTGATGAAATTACAGTGGTTCACTTGATTATAAGATTTTAATAAATTTTATACATATCACTCAGATAATGCTGGAAAGCAAATTAGTAAATGGAAGTGTTGCTTGGCAACCAGCAATTCTAGAACTTTTCTGTGCTGAAAGTCTATTATTTCAACCTCTTCTCTGCTGAAGGTTTTTATAGGATACATTAAAGCATCAAATTCAAAGTTGAAATTTTCTTTTTTTGTAGAACCCAGTTCACACTACGTCATCTCCCTGAAGGCATTTAACAATGCAGGAGAGGGAGTCCCCCTGTACGAGAGCGCTGTGACCAGGTCCATGTCAGGTATGTAGCATCTTTTTTCTCTTTTATACTTTTACACAACGTGTCAACAGTATGCATCTTGTAATGCTTTTATATATTGGACAACCAACCAAACCAACAACCAACCAAAAATAAAATTAAAACTGATGTCCCATGCTAAGCTGAAATTATAGAGATTTGAAAGTTTACATTTGTAAGTGAATTTGTACACTTGTCATAACCTTTTTATTGATAATCTATATTTTTGGCAGCATAGAGAAAATCCTTTATCAGCCAATTGCTAGTGCCATGCTCTCACTTTCTTATTGATGTCAGACTCAGACCTTATTCAAATTCTAAACATCAGTAATATTTGTTTGTTTTTGGACACTAGTCTACAGTGAGCATGGCGATCTGTCCTTTTTTAAAAAGAATCTTTTAAAAAAACAGATGGTTTGACATGATCTCTCTACTTCTGAGCGTGGGGCACGCCAGGTGGCCTTTGTCTATTTGAGTCTGAATGCAACATTAGTGGGGTCTGCAGCAAGCTGCTCACCTCTCCCTGTTTGCACTGATTGGAAAAGCAATTCTCTTTCAAACCAGGGAGGAAAATGCGTTTTGGAAATAAAAGGAAGGCACCGTAAAGTCTCCTAGAGATCCTGAAAGTAGGATCAGGGTTTTCTTTTTTTTTTATAGTCACATTATCTTGTTCTGTGTTCTCTGTCACTCTCATTAACACACACAATCACATACATAACATGCCAATTATTTCAAAAAGTATTGTGAACTCACCTCTGATAGTGTGGAGAAGGCTACATGGCTGTTACCGTCCACAATATCATGTAAATTTGGCACTCAGAGATGCAGTTAGACACAGCAATGCATTTGTTGTCTGTCGTGCTTTAATCCTGCAAGAGTTCTGTCTGCAGAGCCACTTTGTACAATTTTGTAATTGCACATTCTATATGATTACTTGGACCATTAGATAATGCCAGATAAGTGCCAGAAGCGGACTTGTAAAACATGAACCTTTGTAAATGAGAGGTTGATTTGGCAACAGTGATTAGCGGGTGGGCAGCAGCGAGGTCAGATGGCTGGTTGAAAATGGCACAGCGTTCTTGTCTGCCAGACATGGTTAATGCTAATTGTTGCTTCTCTCCAGCCAGCCTATCAGCCTGCTAATCACAAGCACTCCCACTCCGACTGTGTCCCTGTGTGACTGGAGAGAGCCTGGCCAGACCAGGCATGAATGCAAATCAGAGAACTGGGAGAAAGCAAAGAAAAGCTTTTCTTCGAGATACAGGAGGTCAAATGAAATGTTAAAAATATGTAGAAATGTGAAAAAGACACCATAGTCAGTTTTGCAAGATGTTCTTTTAATGGCCAGGTTGATGCACTACTAGTGTTATTATACCCACTGTGCCTGCATAAATGCCCCAAAAAACTATCCTGTCTTTTACAAGGGTATACCATTTTTTATTTCCTGGAAAATACAGCATCTGTTCTCTGTACAAAAACAAAGCCATCGGAATTTAATAAAACAGCTTGGTAAAGAAGCAGATGAGACACAGTTCTTGTGGTGTTGAAGGAGATTCATCGTTGTATGCCCCGCCACTCTCTTATGGGCTGCATTAAAACCATGCCGCTAAAAGACAGGCCAATAAACGCAGCAGGAAATGTTTATCTGTCTCCAGTTATGCCATTTAATCTCTGCTGTCATGGCCAGCAGAGAGCGAACAAATGGCTACACCCCTATCATCGCTAGCCCTGCACTAATTCGGCAGTGCGGGTGCAGATAATAAAGTTTTTCACATTACCGCCAGCTCATAAGATGCATTGCCCTGCCTGCTCCATGTTTGTATTATGGTTTCATCAGTATTCTTATGCTCGGCCCCCAAGTCTTGCGGGTGATGAAGATATCAGGCTATTACAGCAAACACCTCATTTGTCTACTCCTTTACTTGGAGAAGCATGCAGTCCATTCTGGACGGAGCTGTAATGGCTCCTGCCCTTTGGGCACGTCTGCTGATTGCCGCAGCGGGAACATCTTTACAGCCTGATGATTTCTGTGATTGATTTCAGTGTGTCTGTTCATGTTTGTCTGACTGTATCCACGTTTGGCTGTAGAGGATTAGATCTAGAGAGAAGCCTCTTCTAGTGCCGTCACAGCAAAGACCCAACTGACCCTACAGTCTTGTTTGTTTCTTGACTAACTCTGTCTCTTTTTCTGCTCTTCTCGTGTTCCAGTAACTGCTAGCTCTTAGCTTTAGCCCAGTTTGGTGGTAATGACCTGTTCTTCTGTGTCTCCCTGTCTGTTCTCTTACACATCTTTTCATTCTTCACTTAAATTCTTCATTCTCATCTTCGGCCTGCATGAACCCTCGTGCCTTTTTTATCCATTTTTCCTATATTTACTCCTTGACATCTGCATGCAAACATATCTTGGTGTGTATGGTGCTTTTGTGTTTGTTCATGTTTGTATGCACGCTCATAAATGTGTGTGTGTTTACATGTTTGTTTCTGTACTCGTCTTCACTAGACCCGTCCGACCCATCAGACGATGATTTGTTCCATTTGTTTGATAAATTCCCTACTCCCATCCCAGATACCTCCACCCCCATGATCCCCCCTGTAGGTGTTCAAGCAGTGGCCCTCACGTCCGACTCTGTACGGGTCAGCTGGGCCGACAACTCCATTTCCAAAAACCAGAAGTCCACAGAAGTGCGATATTACTCTGTCAAGTGGAAGTCCAGCTACTCAACAAGTGGGAAATTTAAGGTTAAACTCTTCATTTTCTGTTTTTTTTACATTGAAAACTTATGCAAATACATTAAAAGTGGTAGTGCTTTTTTAAGGAATGGATATTCTATCACTCTACATGCAGAGAGTTTAGGTCAGTTTCATCCCCATGTGGAGCTTCAGTTACTACATACAGAGCAGCGCTTGTTCCCCCAGTCAGCCACATTTAATATTTAGATCTGAGTGAACACGCTCTGACACTGACCTTGCCTGTGTTCCGGTCCAGTCTGCAGACACCACCGCTCTCAGCCACACAGTCACTGGCCTCAAGCCCAACACTGTGTATGAGTTCGCTGTCATGGTGACGAAAGGCCGCAAGTCCAGCACATGGAGCATGACTGCCCACGCTACCACCTACGAAGCAGGTACAAAATTACAGTCGTTCTTACACCACCAGCCCCTTCTAACCACCTCAAAACTTACTGTAGGGTTTTTGCTGCTACACAATGATGTCAAATGTATTTTATATATTATATATTTTAGATATTGTTTGATTCCAAGCAGAGGTTGGTAGTAACGAGTTACATTTATTCCATTACATTTACTTGGGTAACTTTTTTTTTTTGTTTTAAATGTACTTATACAAATGTAAAAATGTACAACAGCATACTTTTACACTTGTACATTACTTGTACATTTGTGAACTCTCATCTTACTTTGCTACATTGGGCAATACTGGTTACTTTTTTAAAAAATTTATTCCATGTCATAGATAGACCCTTTTTGCGTGTGTAAACATTTTGTTAAATGGTACTAAGTAGATCTCTATACATTGTCTGTAAAGGAAGGAATTAGCATTTTCATTTAGCTGTTTTATTTAATATATCCATTCTAAAACATAAATATATTTTTATGCTCAGAATTAGTATTATTATTATTATTGGAAAATACCAGAATTAGCACATTATTAGCACGTCTGAATACATTGTTTTGAAAAAAGATATTACAATCCAACAGTTGCTCAGATAGTCTTATCAGCACATACTTTTATAATTTGAGTAATTTTTTGCATAACTGCTTTATATCTGTATTTTTGGCAACTCTAGCCACCTCTGAGTCCAAGGATGTTGCATAGATTTTACTACATGAAAAAATATCTAGATTCCACCTAAAACTTCACATAAAATTATTTCTCGTCGTTTTTCTTAGTTTATGTAATTTAGCGGCTGTGATGGGCTTTCAGACCCACATTTGCCAATTAAACAATTAGAATACCAAAAAAAATCAAATTGAAATAATCTGCAGCAGAAAAGGAGTGGCCAGCGTATGTGAGGAGGCCGCAAGGTTAAACCCAGCAAATTGAGATTAGCCATAGGTGCCTCAGCATCATTTTTTTCTAATTAAAAAGCATGCTAATGACCTCACCATTCACGGGTTCTCCCAGGGACGTTTCCGCCTGACTCTCCCCTGCTCGTTAAATGCAGCACTAATGGTTAAATAAACAGTGACCTTTGGTCTTTTCAGGTAATTTATCACAATTACGTCCGCAGCTGATGTCCAGCTTTGGGCGATTGCTTTTTACAATGTGTGATGTGAAGTTAGCTGAAGGCAGGAATGTTTTATTCATGCAAACATTAGGCAGATAGACACGTTATTAAGATATGTTCAGCTAATTTTGAACAGATGGCTTTTTTTCCCTGAGCATGTTTAGTTTTGTTTAAAGGGAATGGGAAAATGAAACAGAAGGAGAGATGCAGCAAGCGAAATAATAAATATGTTTGTGAGAGAAAGTGTAAAACAAAATCGATTTGGAAGAAATGCACACACAGTCACGTTCATTCTTTTATCAGAGAATGGGTAATTTTGCATAAGGGGCACGTTCCTGCACCCTGGGAGCAAGGGTACAAATGACTTTACCGAAAAGCCTGTTCTCAAAAATGTTCTTTTTGTCACTTCAGAGGGAAAGAGGAGAAATCCGATGTTGAGCCTGAGGCTTAATTGGGGCTTACTGTAATGAGGGGCTCAATTGAACCCCCAATGAGCAAATGTACTGGGAGAATTAAGACTAGAATAGAGCTGTAAATCTGAACTCAGATTTTACTTACACCTTTCTCAGTTCTCTCACCCTCTCTTTTCTGCACTTACAACTGCCATGTCTATTTTCCTGCTCTGTCTTAAGCACCCAGCTCTGCCCCGAAGGACCTGACGGTGATCGGCAGGGAGGGCCGTCCTCGCTCCATCCTCATTAGCTGGCAGCCACCCATGGAGGCCAACGGCAGGATCACAGGTAAGTCTGGGCCCTGTTCATGGCTCTTGGCCGACTTGGGCAGGCCCGGCGTCTATTTCAGCGCTCCATTCCGAGTGTGTGGTCTGTCTGGAAATACATTCACTGTGTTGAGAGAAATTCAAAGACACTCCCACATATAAAGTAAATCTCTTCCCTGGAGAACCAGCAAACAAGTTCTGTTTCACTGTTCAGGAATCCATTTTTGTTTTGATTATGGGAGAGCAGAGCTGGCTGTGGGCCCACAGTCACTTTTTTGTTGATGTGACCCTCGATGGAATGGTTTTGAAGGTCATGCCTGTACTAAGTGATCTCTGAGGACATCGGCCAGCCGATGTTAGTTATTAAGCATCTCCAGCTCCTCAGTTGGAGGGTCCAATTTTCACAGGACTTGACAAGATGTAGTGTTTAGTGTGTTTGGGGGTGTCACTTCAAGTATGTTTCAGAAATAGACAGATATGAACAAGAAAAAAATATTTGCCAGTTATCTACATCTTGGAGAGGAGGAGCTAACTGCCTATCCAGACCTTTCCATTGTTATGTAATTAATGGAAGACAAATTGTAATACTGTTCATATGAATGTGGCATTTGAAAAGATTCCCCAAATGCTACGTATATGTTAAATAGCTACCCATGACTGTTAGTTTGATTAAAACCAGTCTTTCTGTCATACAGCTCCTTCTAGAACACTTAATTGTTTGATTGGTTGGTTGGTTGGTTGATTCCTTTGTGACCCCTCAGGTTATCTGCTCTACTACACACTGGATAAGAACATGCCTATTGATGAGTGGGTCATGGAGACTATCAGCGGGGACAGACTCACCCACCAAGTCATGGACCTAAATTTGGACACAATCTACTACTTCCGTATCCAGGCCAAAAACGCCAAAGGGGTCGGACCCTTGTCTGATCCCATCCAGTTTAGGACCTCCAAAGGTTTGCTGATTAATTACCTTTTTCTTATAGACCCCATCTCCATTTCTCAGATGTGCAATTATTCGGAGGACTTATCACTCTTTCTGACACCTCTCTTTTTTTGTTTTGCGCGTGTTTGTTTATCCTTAATTTCTCTGCAAATGCACAGACAATCTCTTCATTCACCATCTCATTATTTGTCACTTTGAGATTAATTATGCATATTTTTGTTAATTAATTTACGTTCTGTCCTGTGTGGGTGCCATTTATCTTCATTATCATAGTTCACAGGAAGTGACCCACAGCCAAGTATGGCCCCTGCATCCGTCCGCTGCAGCCCCAGCACATTAATTAATGTGCTGTTTAGCATCTGTTGCAGTGAACCAGGCAGTGTCAGAGGATCCTCGGGGGGCTGCTCAGTCCTCCGTGGTCGCTCGCTGTCTCCAGCAGCTAAATGCTAATGGCCACTGATGAACAAGCCAAAGTATCTGATTTATTGCACAACTTCTGTGGGGACGGACGGGGTCTGCTCACACCGGCAGAGTGGGGCGTATTAGCAGTGTGCAGTGCGGGTTGTACAGTTTCAGGGTCAGTAAGTAGATGCGCCACCGTGTTGTTGGTTGCAAGTGTTCACTACAGCCAGCTGCTTCTGCTAATCGCTTCCATGTGTGCTCATTATGTGAGCACGGCCAGGTGATTGGAACAAAATGTTGTACGGCAGTTGTACGGCACTCGTCAATGTTGTTGCGGCAGTTCTGAGTTTCTTTTAAACTCCGTATTTTGAGTCTTTGTGCACCCCACACTACAGATCACCATAAAGAGAAATCAGATATCTCCAGATTCAGCTTAGATAAGAAAAAGTCTCAGAGTAATGAGGAAATGTGCTGAAAATAAGGCACTTTATGTGCTTTTAAAAAAGTCTTCAAACTGGCAATCAGGCTCATCAAATGGAGCTTCAGATCTAGAAAAAGAAAGGTTACTTTTTATTGCTTTACATTGGTGAGAACTGTACAGCTTAATAGTCCCCCAAAGAGATTGCTGGCTGATAGCTCAAACACTGCTTTAAGAGTATGGCTGAAATTGAAGCCTCCAAAGCCCAATGCCTAGAATCGGGAAAATCAGGAGAGTTTGATGTGGACCTGTTCAGCTCCAGTGCCCCGATGAAGGGTACTTTCACTTGGGACACCCCAGGGAGCGACATGGGGGAATCATTTTTTCTCAGTGCTGGACAGCACAAAATGTCCAACAGTTCCTCCCTCATGTCAACAGTAGCCAACAGCTTGGAGCGATTATCTCCCGAGGGTTTGGCTCACTGAGCCCAACTCAAAAACTGTCTCCTACTGGGAGTCAGTCTCAAGGAATTGCCTTTATTTGTCTCATTTCTTTTCTCTTTCTCTTCTTTGTATAGTTGAGCACCCAGACAAAATGGCCAATGATCAAGGTAAGCAAGGTTTGTGTGTGTGTGTGTGTGTGTGTGTGTGTGTGTGTGTGTGTGTGTGTGTGATTCCTTCAGACTGCAGTATAGCATAGCAGTACAGCATGTAAAACCGGGGAGAATAGAGCAAAAAACTCTCTCTCTCTACACAAAAGCGCTGTATTCAAACCACTTCAACATGATGTTACCTGGCAGAAAGAGGTATAGCACAATAGAGGTTAAAAGGATGAGCAGTTTCTAATTTATTAACCCCAGTAGATCATCATTGCAGTTACATGTAAATATTGTATTTAAAAAAGGTACCAATGTTACAGAGAAATCCAAAATGAAAGACAGGAGGAAAAGATAGAAAAACACAGAACAGCCTGAAGCAAGCTTCAGAGACATCACCTGATCCAGGAGAAAAATGGGAGGAGAGAAAAGACTCGAAAGCCGGAATGTCCGGTGCCGATGGATAAGCAGCTGGGAAAAAAGTGCCCGTTCCCACACGTGAACATCCTTTATACATTTGACCCACAGGAAGTTGTCACAGACCAATCAGAATTTCTTGTTTCTTTCGTCACGCCCTCAGTCACCCGTCTGGGGCAGACAAAGAGAGCAGGTGGTCCCGACGGCCAGCGCCTCACACCTTTGGCTCGGGGGAGGGCCGCCAATTGCTGCAATGCCGTCCGACAAAGACATGTAAAATGGAGGTGTTGAATCTCCATGCACAACACAAGCGCAGAAACATCATGGCTCTGCGAAGTCCCATCTTACAAGCATAAGCCTTAGCCCACTATCACACACACCAGAATTATAGCGGTCTTCTGTGTGTGTGTGGAATCTGTAGTGTCTGGCCTCAGCCCCCTATAAAATAAATACAAGAACATTTTGTTTTCATTAGAACTAAAAACTTGGAAAATGGTTATTCACACCTACCTCGTTGCCCTTCTGAACATGCATTTGCCTTTGGAAAAGACGGAATGAGGAATTAAGTGTTTTCCTTAAACTTGTTGTTTGGGTGTTCAATTGTCTCATGTTAAAAAGGTACAGCTAATGAAGGGAATCGAGCGTCATGGCAAGACCTAGTCATCCGTTTGCAGAGCCTTGTTGCTTCCACACTAATGAGGGTTCATCTGAGGAGGCTTGCTTAATTAGGATGCCAGTCCATGGAGGACGAACCCTTCGATAGCTTTTAATTGACATATTGGGCAAATAACTTTTGTGCTGGTAGTGAATCCAATTTGTGAAGGTTTTTTTTTTTTTTTTTTTTTTTTTTTTTTTTTTGAAATTGGTTTGAACTTGACCTTGATGCTGTTTCACGCCCAACTTTGACTTCAAGTGAACAATTACAAACATTATCCTCGCGATTAGCCATATGGCGAATGAGGTATTAATTGATGCACTGTTTGTTTTAGATTCAACCAGGCTGCTAAATAGTATCTCCCTTATGCGCACCTATTCTTCTTTAGGAGAAAAAAGCCCTTTGCACGAAGCGTTTTGCAGAGATGCCTCTGACCCCAGCATCTGTCACAGCAAATGAGTTTTTGCTGTTCACCACTGAGTGCACAGAACAATTTCAACTTTTTTGGAAAACTACACTGCTCGGTCTTTTGTAACAGTGGGCCTTTTGTAACACTGTTTTTTATGCAGCTTTGAATGTCAGCAGGACTCTCAATCAGGCTCAACGTGCCGACCTGTAGAGCAGAAGCATGGTCAGTGACTCTGCGGGGCACCCCAGCTTCTCCTTGACAAATTGCATCATTTAAGTCTCAAACACACAGATGAAATAGCGAAAGCGCTCTCAGAAGCAGGGTTAGCGGTGAGTGTATTTGGGCTACAGGCGAAATGAATTTGCTCATTGGAGGGAAAGCCCTGGCGGGTCCCGGGCCTCGCTCTATATAAATCAACCGAACTGGTGCCACTGGAGGCAGGCATGAAACCCGGGGCCTACAACTGATTTGCCTGGACGTCTCAGAGCCCCCTTCCCCCATCTTGCTCGGGTGGTCCTGGCCATTTTTGGCAGAAAACATGTGTAGCCTACTGCTCCTACCCCCCAACCCCCTCCCTAAGCTGTTGCGGTGAAGCAGGGTCCCCTCGATCTCCCTCCAGAACTGGCATGAAAGTGATAGGGCCTCCACCTGGCTCCACTTTTGGCTCCACTGTGAGCTGGGCCAAGACGAATGCTGATGGATGTGTCCGTCCCAGCTCTCTGTTCACTGCTTGTGGTCGAAACGGAATGTGCTCCCCTGTCTTGTGGCCCCGCTAATGTTGGCCATTTGTCATCTCTGTCTCCCGTGCACCCACTTTCAAAGATGAAAAGATGTTTCTCAAAGATTTTTCTCACTGTTCTGTGCTGTTCTTATCCTGTAAAGGGATGGAAATAAGAGAAATTAGGATTTTACTTTCCCACATCTCCTTCTGTACAATGAAAAGATAATAATAATAATAATGGTGGTAATAATTGTGTTGCTAATCAGTTTGTTCATCATTGTTTTCCAAAGCCAATTTATATTCCTGGGCGTGGTCACTCAGCATTCACAACTGTGCTCCCAGGATAAATTGTGAATTGTTGAATGCTGCCAACCACAAGAATGTCAACTCAGTTATTTGCTGAGATGTTTATACCAGCACTGATTGCATGAAAAGACCAAATAATAGCTTGTATTTGTAATGTCCAGGACTTTGGGGAAAATAAAAGCCAGAATCGCCGCTTCTAGCGTTAAAAAAATAACATTGGTTTCCATCTTTAAAAAAGATGACCCTACTCTGGCATTTCATTCTCAGTAATGCGTTTCTGCGAATGAATCTTAGCGGGAGCCCCACATTGAGTTATAAAGTAGGTCATCAAAAGGAGTAGTTCGATTTTGAAACAGACCACGGGGTTAGAACGGTTCTTCAGCACTGCAACACTCTTACTGACCCCTGGACCAAAGCCCCACCAGCTCCTATGAGACTTTATTTCCCTTTATTTCAGTACCTGGCGCAGCACCTGCTACTGCCTACATACTGCTGCACTTATGGGGAGTGGATGTATTAGTTGTTGTTTTTTTTGTTTTTTTTTACCAGGGAATAATTGGAAATTGAGAGGGTCCTGTGGGAGTGGGAGTGTGGAAGCTGAGTGTTTGGTATGTAGGAGCCTGGAGTGCTTTACCTGAAAGACTTAGTCAGTCCTGTCTCTCGCATGGTGATGAGGAGAAGCGCAGCACCAACACACTTGAGCAAGAGCACAAGAGCCCACCGACTGCAGCCAATTGCCAGATGCTCATTTACACTCTTGTTCGCTCTCACTCGTAAATAAAGCTGCCACAGTTGGCTTTAATGATGCCACACATATTTGTAAAATGTTAGGAGAAGGGTCCTTATCTCCCATGCACATCAGCACCCCTCTCTGGTCCATTTGAAGATCCATTGTTGAAAAACCCTTTCAAACATATTCATTCAAGACACATCTCCTTTCGCCTTTGTCTTTGAGGGCTAATGGAAAGAAAGTAATCTTATCCTCCTTTTTGGAGGGCAGTTTTATGAAGGATTGTTAAGAGACCCTCTACATTCTTTAGGGAAATAACCTCAGCCTTTTTTTTAGCTTGCCGCTACTTTATTTTTGTTGGTTTTTGTTTTTTAATTCACTTCGTGACTTCTCCGGATTTTACGTCACTGTGGTCATAAATCATTCTTTACACTGCACTCCTTATTTTACAGGTCGCCATGGTGACAGCAGCTACTGGCCGTCTGACAACAACCTGATTGACAGAAGCAGCCTAAATGGTAGGTTTTTGGGGGCACAGTTCAGTTCTTTGTTTGTGCTGTTAAAGCTTTTTGTGCTTAGACATCACCAAGAGATTGCTCAGTGTATAGTGCCGCTTCATGAAAATGATTGTATTTCTAACAAAATTAAGGTTTTTATGGCCACACAGACACTATTGCAACCTGAGCATAATATAAATATAAACATCGCCTGTACAATGTCTTCTTTGTTGTCATTGTATAGTATTTCAAAGTAACCTAATTGTTTTCATTAGTTGTTCGTTTTATTGGTTGCCAGGTGTATGTTGCCAGAATACAATCGAACTGCAGTATAAATAGAAAACTGTCATTCACACCTAGCAGGAAAATCTATTCCCTGCCCGCTAAAATTAAACATTTTTAGTTTGAACTCATTAGTGTCGGCCACAAAAAAAATATATATATATATATATATATTTTCACATATATTAATTTCTATTGGATTTGTATGTAGGATTGTTTGAGCAAGATCCAAGTAAATTAAAAGACCAATTCAGGACACCCATTAGCTAAATGGCAAAATTATATTTTAGATTTTTAATTTTTTTTATTTATAGTAATTATATGTGCAATTGTTTTTTTAATTTTGTAAATTGCAAGCAGTTCATGTTGAATCTGTGTAGGCCAGGATACATCACTTGATCTCACAGCATGGAGTAACCAAGCTTTGTGTGGATGTGTGTGTGTGTGTGTTTGCATGCAGTTGGCATGTGCGGCTCTCAGCAGGGGGCTTTTGGGAGTAATTAACACAGCAATGCCTTAATTAGAAGCCGTACTGTAGGGATGAGAGAAATGCACAGTATGAGATGGAGTGCAGACTACTGAAAGAGTAAAGTGTGTGTTTATGTGCGGGAGACTGAGCAAATGTGTGAGACAATCATCAAGTCTTTATCCTGTCAGGCACGTGGCTCCATTACAGAAGCTATCACGCACACATACACACACACACCTGTGAACTCACAGCCCTGTGGCCTGCTAGGATACATCAGATAACAGCAGTGTGGTGATTAAAGCAGATGGTTCCCAACCTGTCCCCATTAGCCATGGGAGAGAGAGGTCTACCTAGCATTACAGGTCTTAGTTAGGAAGCATGAAGCAAATAGTCACGAATGTATCAGCACAATCATGCCGATACCAAATGTATCCCAAAATCAGCTGAATTCTCCAGCGAATCCTGGGCCAAGCCTTTCTCCTGCCTAGGACTTAGAGCAGCAGATATATAAAAAAAAAAGTGAAAGTGTAGCAGATTCCACAATGGAGCTCCTATGCAGCCATAACATTTATTCACAGTCACTCTTCTGTTCTCTGCCTAAAAATATATTTATCTTTGTCTTGGGTTTAAAAAGTGATGGTTTTTGGATTTGTACCCACAATTAGATGACTGTTATTTTTGCCGTCTGGTTCTCGAATGTACAGTGCTTTTCTTGGTTAATATAACAGAACAGCCCAATTTTAGGTTAACCTTTGTGCAAGTCTTTTGAATACAGGCAGTTCACAGTGGGTCTGTGGATCTCTGCGTTCCCTCAGCATCCCACTGAAATGTTTAATTTAACCAAAGCATTTCTGTGCACATCCTTGTGGAAAAAGAGTAATTTGAAAGGTTGCAGAAACCAATAGCTTGTTTTCAGACAATGTAATGTTCTTTGATATTATTGCTGGTGTGGTTGTAATCTCACATTACAAAAATATCAGTGGAGCTGCACAGTTGTTTTACTGACTTGGTAAGCAAATAATGTCAGTGAGCAGAAAAAAATATTCATATAAAAACACACCAATGGAGTTCAACATCAGTGTGGTCTGGTATGTGTAAAAATTAACCATGATTAATCTGAACCTTTTATATTTATGATTTCTTACCAAATTGACCATTGGTTTGCTCCATCCACTCATTTTCTAAACCTCTTTTTCCTGGCACAAACAACCACTTGACATGGTTCCAGGTCATTACAGTATTTTGGTTCTTGTTTGTAGCCATTATGACTTGATAATCGTTTATTTTATTAAAATTTTTTTACTTGATGTGTCAACATACTGGACCAAAACATTTATATATAGAATCGCAAAGTCTGCATTTATATTTAATATGTCAATACTCACAGAGAGCAAGGGATAGAAACAAAAAACAGATATTACTTAGTTTATCGCTGTGTAGTACCTGATTCATCTCATAAACACCAGAAATTCTGGAGCTCTCAGTGGAGAAAAAGGCAGATTTGTAAAAATGAATTGGGCTGCATGTCGCGTTACAGTTCACATAAAAAAGGACGCAATACCAGGAGCAAATGCTGCATTTAATCGCTTAAACTGCACCTTCTAGCAATCGAGTTAAATGGAAACTGTTATCCTGCTGTGCAAATAACAAAGGCCACTGTTTTTTGTGTGAAAGCGAGCAAAAAAAAGAGAAAATATCTGTTTGTTTAGCAGTATGTTGATCTGGCATTGACTTCACTAAGTCGTTAACATGCACCCATCACCACTGAGCTCCTCGAAGCACAGGGTAAAAATAGCCTGCAAAGCACCACTCCAGTGTGAACTCTGCTACAATGGCAAGACAGGATGCTCATTTAGTATCGGCCTTCGCTGGTGAGTGGGCCAGCGAGGCTGCGGTTTTCAGTGCAAACATGTTTTTACTTTGCCGCAGGGGTTAAGTTGTTGTGATGGTATTGAAGGTAGTTTCATCTTAATCGCTGATGTCCTGTATAACCAGAAAGTGATGTAGAAGGTTGGGGGGGAGTACCCTGTGTTTTACTCTTTGCACCCCAAGGCGGACTAGCAGCTCTGAGGGCTTTGAAATGGGGTCTAGGTGAAGTGCAAGGCACCAGTATATCTTTTTTCTTTACATTTTTTTTTAACACCAGCAAAGTGGGCCAATGACAGGTTGAGTTGATGGTGCACTCTGTCATTCAGTACCTTGTCATTGTGTAGTGTGGAAATGAGTGTGTGTGTCTCAGCAGATGCAAAGGTTCACTGCATTCTCCGCACTCATCTTCCCACAAACACAAGGAGAAAATCTAAATAAAAGACAAGAATGGGAGCAAAACAAGCATGCACACACTGTCCCCACTAACAATTCAGTCGGTCACCATGGAAATGTACACAGTCTCCTCGATTTGTTCCGGAGTGTCGGCTTAGTCCTGCTGCTGTCTCAAGAGGGGCTGGAGCCTGCAGGTGTGGTCCGGCTCCACCAGTCAACAGGGCATTCTGCAGAATGGTAAATTAATTCATCAATTCAGACGCGCCAGCCGAGCTTCAAACAACAGCCAGTCTGCGAGGTGTGGAGAAGCCAGTCTGGGCTCCCAGAAAGCAGCCAGCTGTGGGTGTGTAAACCAGCAGAAACAGGCCATTTATATTTCCCATTTATATTCCTTGCACAGACATATTGTAAAACAAGGCTAAGACATTTGTAAAAAGGAGAATTTGCTTAACTAAATGTCAGGGATGCACCCGAAGCGCTAAGTATTCTGGTGCTTGGGCATCATGAAGGCAGCCCCATTATAGCCTTCATTAGTGTGCTAGTGTTCCTTGGTGCACTAATGAAGCACAGACAGGCAGCAAATTAAACCAAATAAATAAATAACACTCACTCCAAAGATCAGCTTCTCATCAGAAATTCTCCAGTTGCAGTTTCTTAAAAGGAGATAAAGAAACCATTCTACCTAGAGATATTCCTTCAATGATACTAGGATGAGATGGTAGTGGAGGGCCTGTTGAGGCTGTTGCTCACCAAGTTCACTTGGGATATGGTGGCTGAAGGTCCTTTTGTGTGATTTATTTAATTCACATGCTCATCCACTCATGTCTGGGGGGGTTTCGGGCAAATCTACTATAGCATCAAGTAAACATTTTTCTTTAATTTTTTGCCTGCATGTTCTTTAAAGGCATTAAATAAGTGAGATTCCTCCACAGGCCCTGTAGTGCGCTTTGTTTTTCTGCCATAGACTTTGGCAGGGCGTCCCGAGTGCTTTTATTTCATTATGGGTTTCCTTGATCATCTGTTTCCATTTCAAGAAGTGGAAGAAAAAAAATTTCCATTTTATCTTTGGCCAAACTTATGAATACACTACAGGATTAATTAGAAGGTTATTTATAATGCTCGGGTCCAATAGTGGTAGCTAAAAGGCAAAAATTAAATCATTCATCAATTGCAAATATAGTTTAGAGGGATGGTGCAATCAACACCAGTGTGAGCCTTGTTTAAGGAGATAAAACATGATACTGTGACGAAAGAAGTATTTAAATGCTTTAAACTGACCGACAAATCATGATGAACCAAGCCACTCATCCTCTTGAGAGGACCATCTAACGCCTTTCATGTCTTTTCTCTGTCCAATTTTAAACACCACTTACATCTCATGTCTTTTCTTTTAGAACCTCCCATTGGTCAGATGAGGCCTCCCCACGGAAGCGTTACCCCACAGAAGAACAGCAACCTGCTGGTAATCATTGTGGTGTCTGTCGGTGCCGTTACCATCGTTGTGGTCGTCACCGTAGCTCTCATTTGCACCCGCCGGTCCTCCGCCCAGCAGAGGAAGTAAGTAACAAATAGTCATTTCTTTAAGCACTGAAAAAGTTCAATGCCTTATGAAATACAGAATTCTGTTAGATTGTAGAACACAAGCTTCCACTTAAAGTGCCTGCTCTGTACGTGTTCTTTTCATATCATATATATTAATGTGCACAGATCACATAACACATAAACATAAACTTGACCTTGGTTTTCTGATAACATGAGTGAGGTACTGTATCTCACTATGGGATGGTCATGCAGAGTTCCTAGAGTGAGATACCAAGAGAATGTTTGAAAGAGAACTTTGTCACGCTGAATGGAGAGGAAATAAGGGATGCCAAGGGTGCAGAAAAAGGAACAGAGGTTATTTGGACAAAGGACAGGGGAAAAAACAAGGAGTTCTCACCCACCATGCCAAGCGGTCAAAGCTGGTCAAGGGCTGTTCCTCTGAAGGCCGATTGTCTGTCTATGACTGCAGCTCGCGGCTCAGTGTCCAACCAGTCCTGTTCCGCTCCTGGACGTCACACAGAGATGTTTTACACACCTTCACAGCACATTCCTGTATGCTGAGGGGGGACACACAGAGAACCTCAGGATTTTTCAGATATTATAAAAGAAGGTATTAGATTCCAAAAGAACCTGTATGCAAGGTATAGCTTTATGGATGTGTGTTTTTCAAAATTTCTTGCCAAATGAAGGCCTACTCTGCTTGGCTGAATAGTTTAGTTCTACTTGTACTTTGGCTTGTTTCCTTGACTGGAACACATAAGCATTAATGACACATGCATGACTAGGAGGACAATAATCCAGGTTATTTTAATTGAAATGATAGGTTCAATTAAATCCCAGCTCCAAGTGTCTTCACTGAGGTGTTCTGTCAGGTAGCTCTAACTACTGTGTCATTTCTGCAAACTAAATTCCAACACACTCAGATCTAGATTCTGTTCACAATTGCCTTTAGAGTTATTGTTAGCATGAAAACAAGCTGGAATCTGAGATGCATTTGCATTTACATTTAGGGCATTTGGCAGACACCCTTATCCTGAGCAGTAAACACATTCTGCTACTCGTTCAGTAGGATCCAGGCTACGGACACCAAGACACTTGACTATGCTTGGGCACTCACAATTTTCTCCAAAAGAGAAAACAAGATACTTGTGCTGAAGAAGGGCCATACATGATTTTTGTCTCATAAACCGGATTTAGTGTGTCACTATGACCATTACGCCGCCACCTTCAAACCTGAGCACTTTATTGGTCTTAAAGTAAAATGACCCTTAAAATGGCTGGATTTCCAGGTCTAACCCCCATACAGTTTATCAGGTGTGATGCTGGTGTACAGCTGCTGCTCCCCTGCAGGTATGAGCCCAGGTTCACGTAAGGATTGTAGCGTTTTGCGGAGGTGACTCACCTCTGCTGACGTTGGTCCCTCTCTGCCTCTCATTATGGAGGTCTGACTGCTCCTCTTTCACCCAGAGGCTGAGACAATGTCTCCTGACAGGATTAGGGCACAGAGAACTGACTCATTATTTAGCACATGCTGGTAAGAAGACAAACTCGTCGTACACCCCTGCAGTTGGTGACTGGAAGCCTTGGTTACAGACTAGAATATTCCAGTTGTTTGTGAAGGTGC
This sequence comes from Denticeps clupeoides, assembly GCF_900700375.1. NCBI lineage: Eukaryota > Metazoa > Chordata > Actinopteri > Clupeiformes > Denticipitidae > Denticeps > Denticeps clupeoides. The sequence continues at coordinate 10,424,365 of NC_041709.1, forward strand.
TAATATGCTAATGAAGCAAAGTGGCTTTTAAAATGTGAAGCTGTGGCATGTAGCATGTCGACCTGATTGCTCTGCTTCATTGAGGTTTTACACGTTTTTGCAATTAACAAGAAATCAGAAGATAATCTGCTAACAGCTTGGTGCAAAGTCTGAATATTTCTGCAGCTAAGGGATTTGTAAATATAGATCAGTGCACAGACTGTGTGTGTGTGTGTGTGTGTGTGTGTGTGTGTGTGTGTGTGTGTGTGTGTTAAACAGTCAGCTGTTAAATATGCGTGAGTGTGCATGTGTGTGTGTGTGTGTGTGTGTTGATGTCAGGACTCTCAGTGTCCTACAAACCCAAATACTGCTGTGTTTGTTTGACTGTTTTGTGTGTGTGTGTGTGTATGTGAGTGGTTATGATTGTGTTCATTAAGAAGAAAATGTTGTATTTGTGTGAAAAATATATATTTTTTTAGTTCATTTAAAATAGTAAGTGTACGTCATATATGCTTTAATCATTACATGCTTATTGATTTAGTTTTTGGTATTGTACCGATAGCTGATGAACTAGCTGATGAAATTTCAAATTATTAGAGAATTACCCACAATCATGCAAGTAACAATTCAATTCAGTATTAAGTTTCTGCTGAAGCACTGAATGTTTACCTTTTTTAAATGATAAAATGACATTTTATTACCCAGTATACACTTGTATGTGTTTTTTGAGTGTGTTAATGTCTGCAAATGTGCATGTTGCATATGTGTTGTGTTTGGAGTAGGTGTATGTGATGTGAGTATATGTGTATTCAAGTGACTGTAATGAGCAACACTTCTGCGTAGTGTAGGTGTGATAGCTTGCAGGAGAAGTGCAAGGTGGGATAGTGGGATGTGAGATCAGCACTTGGCCTCATTAGAATGAGAGTCGGACCTGCAGACTCTGCACACTACAGCAGAGAGCAGAGCAGACCAAGCTGCACACATAGGCCATAATTACCCCTGTCACACTCTCCTGTGTTGTTCTCTCTGTGTGTGTGTGTGTGTGTGTGTGTGTGTAACAGAGATAAAGCAAGACAACATGCACGCTCCCAGACACACACATTCCTCACCTCTGCTCTGTGCTCTTGCAGGAAGAGGGCTACCAGCAGTGCAGGCAAGAGGAAAGGCAGCCAGAAGGACCTGCGGCCACCTGACCTGTGGATCCACCATGAGGAGATGGAGCTGAAGAACATGGAGAAGCCATCTAGCTTGGCCCCGTCCGGGCGCGAGTCCCCGATCCAGACATGTCAGGAGATCGCACCTGTCAGCCACAGCCAATCGGAGAGCCAGATGGGCAGCAAAAGCAGCCACTCAGGTCAGTCTTTGTAACTACCCACTAAAGTAAATATCAGTAAATATCTCACTGACCCAGCTTCACATTCACCAGTGGACTAAAGCGTTGCGTGGGTATTATGAAGGTGCACTGCAGTAGCAGAGTCACATTTCAGTAGAAAGTGGACTTGTACATGGCACATGGTGTAAGGCAGGAGTTTCTTATGAAGTCACCAGTGAGTGTGTGTCACATCATGTCAAGCAGGGTTTATTGTAATTTTAACCATTTACGTAGTACAATGTGAAACATTAACAAGACCCCTCAGAGGGCAAAAGTCAGAACAAACCGGAAGTCTGATGACAAAATGACAAAAATGTCTCATTTAGATATGTGATATGAGTGTAGAGCACAGTTTTGATTTAGAAGTCTTATGGCTTATTTATATATTTGAAAATCTTTGTGCTGCTCACGGCTCAGCACCTTCTCTCTCTCTGTTAGGTGGCGATCCCGATGAAGCCTCGAGCAGCATCTCAACACTGGAGCGCTCCCTGGCGGCTCGGAGGGCCACGCGCACAAAACTCATGATCCCCATGGATTCACAGCCCAGCAACACACGTGAGTGGCGCTCCGAATCATGCATACAGAACACGGACATTGCTTCTGGTCCACGTCCAGGCACCAATGTTTCCTCGTCAGAACTGCAGTGCTGTTAGAATTAGCTAATGGCACGGCTCAGGGGTCAGTGCAACTTGTCTAACAGACAGGAGGTGCTGGACAGCACAGCTGGTGTCAGATGTTGCCCTTTTTACTAATGATGAGCCAGAGCCAAGAATTTGTGGAGGGGAGAGAGGCGGCCCTCCCAATCCACTCAGGTTCCTGTTAGCAAGTGACAAGATCCAGATTGGACTACGCACCAGTGTTTGTTAGCAGCCAGACAGCGAGTCCTCATCAGTCACGCTGCCAAGCTGACAATGGCCACGGCCTCTCTCGTCTACGGAGCACGTACAAACGGTGCTGCCCGCACATCATAAAGGAGCAGCGACATCAATCAAAGTCAGACTGTGGATGCATTGCTGCGCAGCCGCACAGCGCTCAATGCACACTGGAGACGTGTGTTAATGATCATCGTGAATTACACTGATCTCTGACTCATGGGTCTTTTGTATTTACCGATGGTTGTTGCTTTTCTTTTCCCCCTGACGTCTCCGTGATGGTGGGGGGTGGGTTTCATTGTGGACACGGATCACTTCCCTCAGTCAGAAGTTCCCTCCTCCTCCTAGCGAATGCCCTTTCTTGCAGCAGCATGCATCCTCTCTCTGAATGAGGCGAGAAAAAGAAATCCGGTGGGGAGGGAGGGAGGGAACGAGTGCGAGAGAGACAGTAATTACTCCGACATTCCGTCCTCTGCCTGTGCTGCTTCTCTTCACAAGCACATGAAAGTGTCCTCACATCCCGGCAGCTCTGGGAACAGGCCGGACGGATGAGTGTGCTTTTCACAAGCTGAGATCCCTATTATCGCCACACATATTCGCCCAGAATCCCATCACAGGGGCAAGGTCCCCGGGCTGAGTCTGCTGCTCCGGGGGCCGTCTGATGCTCTGCTCGCTCCAACTCCAAACGACACCTGGAGCTGGGTGCGTTCGGGATCTTATCATGTAGAGACACCAGCAATGTGTCAGCGATACGGCAGGATAGGCACCTTCAGACATCAGTCAGTGGATCCCGACTGTGCTCCCTCACTCTGTCTGCCTCTCTGACTCTCTTTCCAGCCATCAGTTTCTTTCACTCTGCTCCTCTCCATCATGCTGCAGAGCCGCGGGGTGGTACATATTAAAATAACTCCCCTTTAACAAGCCCATCAAGCTCTGAAGCGATGAAGAAGAATGTGTTAAGAGCCGACTATGTCCGCAGGGAAGCAGCCTTCCGGGCTCGACTTGTTCAGGAGAAGGATCGTGTTTTGCTTTGATTGCTGCTAGGGCTGCGCTATTAATTGTGCAAAAATGTCAAATCATGATTCTCTTCTCACTCCAGTAGGAGCTAGAAGTGGTGGTAAATTCCGCGGAGTTCATACCAAGAGGAACCTCTTTTCCCCTCACTGTAATCAAAAGTTACACTGAATTGGAACGTCTAGAAGGAAGAGATGAGGCATAGCTCTGGATTAGCTTTGTAGATATCCTCAGTCACATGGTTTTTACGTAAACGTTTACCAACAGTGATGGGGAGCACTTGGATGATGTGACGCCATTTTACAACTCACCCCACACCAGCTGAGATGTGGATAGAGCGTGCAAGAATCTACAGTGAATTAGCAGTCTTGACGTGGGACGGTGATACAGTGGGAGTGTGACACAGTGCGTGGGTATCTGCCAGGTACTTTAGATTCCTCCCACTGTCCAAACACATGTATGATAGGTGAACAGGTGACTTTACACTGAGTGAATGGTGTGTGTTCACTGTGGTGCCCAATGACCCAAGATAGGCTCCGGCACACGGGATCTGAGTGTGACTTAAACCGTTATGTACAATGAGTTGTGGGACTACAGTTATGGGACTAACCCAATGTCCTTTTCAGTAGGCAGCATCGGGAACCGATAAATGATTGCACATTTTTTCAGCAGTGTCCCCATCAACCCCAAGCATTTGAAGGCTAGTCCCACATCCACATACCAAACCTGTTTGTCTTCAATAGATTGTTAGCCTCAAGTGGTGGTGGTTAATGGCTGTTGACCCCTCTTTTTAATGCTAGAAGTTATAATGTAAAGTCCAAAACCCTGTCCTGAGTACCATTTACTTTCCATGCCAAACAGCAGTGAATTCTGGGACGGCAGGGTAATTAGACCTAATGACTCATAATGAACATTCCAGCTTCCTCTTCCGTACTTCCCACAGAAATGTATTAATAAAAACAATGACAGTGCAAAATGACAGTAATTAATTTCTACATCGTGTTTAATGTGATTAATTATGCTCCTCATTTCCCTGTCTCTCTGGGCTGCAGATCGGTCTGCTGATCTTAGGACTCACTGTCTTTGTCTAAAGTCATTTTGCCCCATGATAGGGAGTCAACGAGAAGTCGAATTAGTCGCCCCCAAAAACTTATCTCTTTACATTGTCTATTCGTTTTTTGTTTCGATGCCATTGTGCTAGATCGAGCACAAAATTGTGAGGTTGAACAAGAATGCAATAATCAATTCCCCAGGGATCAGCTGTGTGATTGGATGCCAAGCCAATCTTCTTCTGTTGTGCTGGTGCTGCAAATACATTAGAATGAGCTATGGCACACCGAAGTTTCAGACTGAAGCATGAGGGTCATAATGTTAAAAATTTTATTTGATTGGGGGGGGGGGGGGGGTAATGATTCACAGGATCATTATAAATCTGGAATTATATTATAAAAAAGACATACATTGTGTGATTTTTATGACTAATACTGGCAAAAAAAACTGAGATCCATTTCTAAGAAGTGTTAATGAAAAATATTTTAATGGCCCTTGAGAAATCTAATTACAGATTAATTAATTGGTGAAATAAATCCGTTGTTCGTGGGCTGGTAAAACCCATTTGTGTGGATGTTTATCTGCCAGCTCTGATTAGGTTTCAAGTGTGAAGTCCTGAGTCAAAAGGATCTGGACTAGACACAGCTTTAGAGACCCAATTTGCTGGTATAAGGTGTGGTGAAAGGCTTTTATGGAGATGATCAGTGGTTTTCAACAGATTGAATTTGGAAAGATGATCACACACAGGGGCAGTGGTGGCCTAGCGGGTTAGGAAACATACCACCAAAATGCCACTGAGGTACCACTGAGAACCACACACTGCATTCAAGGAGAATGCCTCTCAGCCAATCACAGTGCAAGATAAGAAGTGAATTAAGAGAATGAAATAAGTATCATGTGACTGATGCTTATTTTGATGTAAATCTCTCTCTTTCTAATTGCAGCTGTGGTGAGTGCCATCCCAGTGCCAACGTTGGAGAGCAGCCAATACCCGGGCATCCTCCCCTCCCCAACATGTGGCTACACCCACCCCAAGTTCTCGCTCAGGCCCATGCCCTTCTCTACCCTGACTGTGGACAGAGGTTATGCCACAGGTATCCACACACTAACTGCATCTGCACACTCATCCTTCTGTGTCATTTCATTCGTTCTCTAAATGCTACACTCTTTCACTTCAGATCTCTCTACACCTGGTTCTGTAGCTCGTCTACCTTCACTCCATGCTCCTGTCTGTTTCAGACATCTTTCCTGTTCCCCATTTCATGTCTTTTTCCACCTGCCTGCTTTCTTGGAACAGACACTTATCTCTCATTAACACTCCCTTACCTCTCTTCGACCCTGAGCTTGGCCGCTCTCACCCAGTTACAAAGAGAGGTAGTGTTGATGCGCCCATGGACCCAAGTAATTGCTTAATACCTCATTGACCCATATCTGTAATTTAGGTGGAAAGGAAATTACCGGATGAGGAAATTGGAATTAGGTTATCTTTTCTTTTCCATGCCTTGTCTCCCTCACAGTCCTACACTCAGTCGGGGGGGCTAGAAATCAGGTGGATGGAAGTGCAAATAGACAAGAGCAGGAGAATGGTGCAAGCCTATAAATGACTTAGAGGGAGAGGGGGAAAAAAGAGATCTAGGTCCTAGCTCTTGGCAATGCTGTAGGGCTTTTTCATCCTGTAAGAACAGAACAAGAGTTTCTTTGTTTTTTACAGAAGATCTGAGACACAAAGTGGACAAAACGGGCAGAATGCTGATAAAACACTTCAGTAATATGGCAGACGACAGTGACTTGGAGGCACAGTCTTGTTAGTGCTGCCAGTATTGATCCTGCCTCTTTAAAAAAAAATTGCTTTCATTCCTTCAGATGGCAGGCCTGTTGAGATCTCCATGAATTTCGTAGCATTGTTTGATCTTTGGACGCAGCTTGTACCATTTTCTGGATGCAGATTGTTAAAAAATGTCTTAGGACATTTGAACTTTGCTAAAAGATGCCATTTGGGTATTTAATCTGATCCTAAACATGGTTACCCAGAGGCTAGGCAGCATTTGAAGTGACTTGCATCAGTGTGTTTTAACAACGTGTTTATGCAGTCAAGCGCACTGTGGGATTAAAGCAAAAAAGTGAAAATAGCAGCAGACAGTTTCCAAAGTCTTGTGAGCTAAATAGCAGGTTAACTCAGTGCTGAACATGCAGGTTTGCTTTTGTTATGTTATTTATGCACAGCCATAGACTTTCAATTCCCTCTGTTCCCCTTCTCCCCAGTGCTCTTTGTCCTACTGTTTATGTCTTAATGCTGATTTGCTCAAACTCGTGCCAGGGTTTCAGGCAATTTTTTTCCTTGACATCTTCTATTCGGTTCTTTCACAGCTGTGGATGATGTTTCTTTCTAGAGAAAGAAACCAAAAAATGAAAAAAAATTAACAGTCTTTACAAATGACGATGAATGTTGAATCTTAATCTAAATATAGAACTGTGGGACGTGTTCTGGCTCCCTGTACACCATGTTAATATTCAGAGCTGCTGTGTGTTACGTGTAGTTAAATAGGACTATGATACTGTATTTGAGTATCTATATTGAGGTTCGAGAACCACTTGTCCAGAATTTCTTTGTAGATGGAACGAGAACACTGAGGGAAGCAGAATTACTAAACTCACCCAACATTATGTGAATTTATGTGTAATACTCTTCTGATTCATTGCAGCCATTACAACCGAGGGCGCAACCCCCCAGCAGCAGACGCTTATCCCCACCACACAGACGGAACATGCGGGCACGGAGGAGGCACCCAGCCGCACAATCCCCACCGCCTGCGTCCGGCCCACCCACCCACTCCGCAGCTTCGCCAACCCCATTCTGCCTCCACCCATGGGGACCATTGACCCTAAAGTCTACACCACAATGATGCCACAGTCAAGTGAGTCCCAGCTGGACCTCTTCACCCTGTGAGATTAAGTGTAAACACTTGAAACTAGAAAGTAGACCAGAATCTGGTGCGCTCGGTGGGTCGCCCGCGGTTCTGCTGAGTTGATGGATTACCGTCATACACTTTTGGGCTTTTTCGTTGCCTTGTTTGCTAGAGGGCACCCTGGGCAGGGGAAGAAATGGAAAATTTCACTCTTCAGCTCCTCACGCTGACTGATTTGGCCCTGTGATTTATTTGCGTGAGCTTGGTATTAATCACAGGCGCTGATTGATGAAAGCAGCTTGTTAAACTCTAAAGGCAGAATGTAGTGCGGCTCGCCACGGCTGTGAGGGAAAACGTTGTTAATATTGATTTCTGTTTTATGATGAATATGCTTTAAGGCGACTCCGCCCGCTGAAGGTCACACTGGATTGTGTATGACATGCGAATGCGAGGGGTATGACATGCGAATGAGCATAGCGCCTGGGGTGGGATGTTTAGCATGTGGTGGTATGCTTCTCTCTGAGTTAAGAAGGTGGTTACAGCCCTCTAGAAAATTTCTCCCTCTGCTGGACAACACAATGCTTGTCCTGCTGTAATGACCGCCTGATTATTTTCCATGTAATCCCAGGTTAGAATGTAGAGGGTGTGAATAAAATGTGTGTGTATCTGTGTATTTCCAGACAATGCTCAGGTGGTTTCAATGTGCAATTGATTTTTTCAGACTCCTCAAAACCGATCTCAGACACATCCATTTATATATGCCCCAGGCTCTGTAGTACTCCCACACCTCTAGGGGGGGTCCAGCTTCCATCCCATGCCCACCACTGTGACACCAAATGTGGACCTCCCGGTGCCAACAGGTGACTCGTCCCCACCCTGCGTCTTTATCCTATCCCTAATCATACCGCCACCCCTCCGGCCCTCAGTGCTGGCGTGATATAGATGTGCTCTGACAGATGCGCCACCAAGGGTTTTCCCCTCCAGACACAATTTAATTGGTTTTTCCTTAAACCGTTTGTGTTGAAGAGTCAGCGCTGAGCCCCACGGTGAAGGGCTTGGTCCAAGTGACTAAGAGAGCGGAGCTAAGGATCTCTCTTGAAAATGAAAACCAGCCTGGACAATGGTTTTAATTATTGCAGAATCTGAATTTGAATCGGAAGCCACTGTGCAGTACATTAGCGGATCCCGGCAAAAATCCTGTTGAGATTAACTTTTTTTTTTCTGTCTGTGGTGACTGCATTCTGTTTCCGTGGCAATGGTCCTTGTTGCAGCCAGGAGAAGCTGCATTGTTGATTGGTAGATGAAGTGACCTTTAAAGTGTGGAACAGGTTCCATCATCATTTACTTTACAGATTCCTCCACCGGCTGGAACCAGCGGCCATTTTCCAACCCCTCATGCAATTGTGCTCGAAGAGCACACAAATTCCGTTATAAATTGGCTGCGATCCGAACAGTGGACGGCTGGGTGAAGGAAATGTCGCCAGACCACTCTCAATGCATTTCATTACCTCTCTACTGAGGAAAAAAAATTGGAGGGGTGGTCTCTGTTTTGTTAAAGTAACCCCTTCTTACCTTGGCTAATAAAAAAAAAATCTTTAAAGTCCAGCAGACGCCGCTTTCACCCACAAAGTCCTAGATCTCTAGACAGAATTTTAGAGTAAGGCTGAAGGCTGCGGTCTCATATTTGCTGCACTTTCCACTCGATAGATAACACCCTTTTGGAGAAAAATTTCAGTCTGCAGCTTATAGTTGACCTGGAGAGAGAGCCGGTTCAGCTGTATATCAGACATCCACTGCATGTCCGCAAAGTGTGGTATTTACCGGTCTGGGACGGGAGAATAAAAAGGAGGAAGGAGAGGGATTTGAGCTGTCTGGAGCGGTCAAAGGCTTGAGGTCTTTTGAGCAGGCAAAAGGCCAGGAAATATTAATAATAATAAAAAAAAAAAGCTAGATTTATGTCTACTGCGCCTAAGCCTATTTTACAGGATGGGCGCTTATGCCGGGGTAATGCATTGGCTTTTTATTTAGAGCTTTTTGGTGGAACTCTGCAAACAGCTCTTTATTCATATTTACATTTACTGCATTTACCAGAAGCCCTTATCCAGAGCGACTTACAATCAGTAGTTACAGGGACAGTCTCCCTGGACGCAATTCAGGGTTAAGTGTCTTGCTCAGGGACACAATGGTAGTAAGTGGGATTCGAACCCAGGTCTTCTGGTTCATAGGCGAGTGTGTTACCCACTAGGCTACTACCACCCTATATGAACCCCAGAAATCCTGCATGTCCACTCTTCATTTGTTTTTAGAATTGTGGGTAATTAAAAATGCACCTCTAACCGTGGACACCAAATTAAAAAATCTGCCTCACACAAAATAGCACAGACACACATTTCTAAAAGCCATGCTCATTAAGAGCCTGTTCGGAACCTTTCTCCTGGTAAACAAAAGTACATCAGCATATGTGTGACGGATGTGTGGAAAAGCTGCGAATCACAGTTTCTCCCCGTGTAGTTTTCTTGGATTTTGTCCGTACAAGTGACCTGTTTTCATGCACACACTGGTCGGGTGATAGTTGCACAGAAAAAAATAACATGCTTTTTCAATACAGTCTACAATAGACTTTGGTTTTGATTTGAATTAGTTTTAAAATAGTAGTCGTGCCAGGCTTTTCCCCTGCCCTTCTGAAATTAGGCTGAAGAAGCAGGACCAGTTTTTCTGTTCATTTTTTTTTTTTAATCTTACAGGGCTAATGGTTAAGCAGCCAATCAGCTGTCAAACTTGCCTGTTCTGCTGTCAATTGCCCAATCATTTTATGCTTGATATATTCCATAACCACAGTACGGCAATAAACCAGCTTCAAATACCACAGACATCAACCATAGCACCTCCGAGCTATTGTCATGGAAGTAAGGGTGTTCTACCTTGTGAAACGGGGATCTTAATTGATCAACATAACATCACCATTGGACCATGTGAATGACAATAGGCCTAGTTGTATAAAATTGTTACCATTCAACCTGCACGATAATTATTCAAGAGAGCAGAATACAAACTGAATATTCTGAACTTCGTCTGTGCATTCCGATAAGCAGCGCGTTCATGTGACTTCTTCTAATTAACCAAAGGGAAAATTATGTTCACTGGTTACTACAGCCAGACAGTTTTCTTTTGAAGCAGGAGTCGATATAGGATATAGTCTGAAAAAATGTTGATTATTATATTGCATATTGTCATAACTTCAGAGTTCTTCTGCACTATGTATACACATGTGTGGGTAACAGGCACACCGAGTAACATCTGAGATGTGTGTGTCAGCTTTAAAAGACACTGATGCTGATTGCAGCTGAGGTACGGAGACATGACTGGGCACTGTGCTCTCTGATCTGGCAACTCGCTGCTTCATACTACTGGCTAATTCCAGCTAATCAGCTCTGGATTAGGCTCATGTTTTAGAGGGGCAGGATGGGGGGACTGTGGATGACAGATGTAATTAGGCCTGTTGGCAAACTTGGAAAGCTCCAGTGCACAAATTCACCCCACTGTACATGTTGTACTGTTCCAAACATTAGGGGGCGCAGTCACGTCTGCAACACATTGTCCCTCAGTTATTGTGACTGAAGTTAAAGCTTAAAAATTCAATTAACAATGTTTATTAAAACAATAGTGGTAGTCTGTAACACATTATTTAAACATTTGATTGTTGAAGAAGACATATCAGATATGTCTTTAGTACCAGTTTGCTGGTTGCTTGAAGGAACAAGGATGCAGCAAACCAATATGTTGTTATAAAGACAAAGGGTGCCTGATTTGATTAAACTTTTACATAAACTTTAGTACAAATTTAGTACAAAGAGTAGACTACTGTATATTTATTTTGGGCCTAAATTTCTGTGGGCATACCCTTCACAGGAAAAGGTAATTATGTAATTATGTAATCATGTAGTTCAGGTAATAATGGGTACAAATAAGGAAAGCAGAAACAGACTATTTACTGCAGCATTGTGGTCCTTCATGTGGTTGTAGGATCAGTGGAATTCTTCCTTGGACGTAGAAATCTGTATTTCTGCTGTAGAACTCATACTCCAGAACTCATGTTCTGCCCCTAACTGGCATCATGTCGTGATGCCCATCCAACCCCAGCAGGCATTAATAACAGCTGCCCTGAGGGACAGTGCACACCGTTACTGGCCTGAACATTCCCATCATCCTCCCGCCGTGCTCGTGCTCTGAGCAGGTGCTGGCAATTTCCAGTGTTAAATTATGCAGATAATGCACAGCCCAGGTATCTAATTAAGATTGGGAGGGCGATAAATTGGTGTGTCTGTGCATCCTCTCTGCCACCATAGCTGTCCATTGCTTAGCATCCTCTCCACCATTCATATGCCTACCCATGATCCTTGGAGAGCCCTTCCTGGCCTGACGCTGCCTCGCCTGAGCCCGGAAGCTATCAGCAATGTCCATCTGTACAGGCCGACCTGTTGCCAAATCAACACATCTCATCCTGCGATTTATTAGGGAGATAATGTGTTTGGGCCAGAACCCTCCTGTGACATGCTTGGCGTTCACGCCGTGCTCTTGTAATGAATGGGCAGCTGTAAGTGTGCATGAGGTTATTCTGCTGTAGATGTAGCTCCCAGACAATCTTTTTTTTCTCTTAGCATAATAAAACAATCATTTTACATCCATGCCTATGTTCTTTTCAGCAACTTTGTTAAATGTATCTTTACATTAAAAAAAAAAATACTTAATTGCATGCTGGTACTCTAACCCCGCCCTGAAACCTACATGTGTTACATGGTACAAGCCCTGTACTTGAAATTAGCTTGATTTCAGTCCAGCTATGCAAAAAATTGAAAACATGTTAAAAGACGGCATGAGGTCTAGTTGCTATTAATCTGACTCAGAAATCGCGCATGTTGGCAGATTTATGTTTTGCTTGAAAAAAATTGCTTGATTAAATGTACAATTATTGATTGTACAACTGAAGCCAGTGCCACGAGCTCACATTTACTAGAGGGCAGCAGGGTGAGTGTCTTGGTGCAACTATGGATAACAAACTGTGCTTTCATATAAAAAGTGACATTTTAAAAAACTGTAATATCTGCTGGCTTGTGAAAATTATGAAAACAGTGTTATATAAAAGAAACTAAAGGAAGAACGTTGTTTGAGAGAAAAGTCATGCCTTATAGCAGTAATCACCAACTGTACATGCAGCGTTGCCTCAGGCTTACACCATAGATTACTAAAGATTAGGAGTAATCACTTTTGTATTCGTTTATACCCACCATAATTAGATTATTGAACAGTGCCTCAGTGGGGCATTCAAAATGCATTTTATTAATTTTAATGTAATGTGCTTGTCCCTCTCATTTGCTTATTTAATGTATTTTTGAGATTATGTGTCTGGCTATTATGCAATAGAAATTGCCCGCAGAGGATCTTAATAAATATTGTCTTGACTTTGAATTCCATTACATGGCTTTTTGAGGATTGCTTATTTAGGAAATGTAGAACACGGTTCACAAAGCATTCTCTCTTTATCCACAGGTGCCAGCCTCCCCAAGGCCCAGGTAAAGACAGCCTCCCTGGGGCAGGCCGGCAAGGCCAGGTCACCCTTACTTCCCGTGTCTGTGCCAACAGCGCCCGAGGTAGCTGAAGAAGGACAGAAACCCCCTGATGATCCAGCAAGTGTAAGTCCTGTTTCCTTCTGATGTTTGGCTTTAAATGTAAAACAAAAACCTGCATAGAAATCATACATAGGACATCGCAGCTTATCAGTAGGGCAGGACTCAGGTACTTATTACTACCTTGAGGCTACATTTCGGCTCTTAAATGTGTACACATTTAAATCTTGAGGCCCAGTAATTAGCCCTACATCATCTCCTGGGGAATAGAAATTCCTTACAGTAAATTTATTTAGAATTTTTTTGATTTCATGTTTTTGGTTTGGAAGTAGCCAGTAAAGATCCTCAGTTGTGGGCTGTTTGTCCAATTATCTATTTGACAGAAATAAAAGGTAAGAAATTGGATATGGTCCCATTAGAGCTACACCCTGGACAATCGTTGCAGGATCCTGTCACTGAAAACATAACAAAAATCGCTTCCTCTGCTCTGTCGGTGTCTGCATCCTGACCCTAATGGCTGCATATGCTGGACTGCAGTCTAAACGCCATTCTATTTCGAGCCTTCCCTGCTCTATTTTCTCCAATAATAGCCAAGTTCACACCTAAGAAGAATTATCCCTGTCGCGCCGCGGTATTTGTTCTGTCCTTTTGAGGCGCGAGGCCAACGTTACATAAAGGATATTTTAAATATTTAATTTCCCTGTGCCACAGCAGTTTCGCTGCAGGAATAGCGCAACTGCGGCGCAGCTGAGGCAGCGAAATGGACACAATGGTGTGATGAACAGCACCCAGGGTACAAAAGGCTGGTGTGACAGAAAAAAAATGTCTCCCTGTTTCTCCCATCCTTTTACCACATGTAGGTTTTATCTTCAGCCTTTTTGGAGAGGGGTACACCTGGGCTGCGGACACGAGACGTCAACCATTAAATATTAATATCCCCATAACAATAACACGCAGCACGCATCAGTACAGCTGTAGATTTGAGGAAGGTGGGGGCAGCCATTAGATAGCATAACTCTTTATGGGAACCGGTGGAGAAGCAATAATGAGAAAAGCAGGTGGGGAGGAAGAGGAGTCGGGCAGGGACGGGGGAGAGAGAAGATTGCAAGCACAAAGGTCAGCAGACTTCTATCCATCTCACATATCTTTGTAATTGATCTGGCCTTTTCTCATCAGGCATGAAGTCGGGGGGAGTCTCTCCAAATAAATGCGCCACCATCGATCAGGTTCTTCATATGCTCATCGCCTTCTCTCTCTGTCTCGCTATCTCCAGCCCTCTCACACCTTTATTTTTTGAAGGCAGGGAGGTGAAATGTTTTTTTTTTTTTTTTTGCTCTCCTCTGTAAAATGTATGAGGTCCACATTGGGGGAAATGTCACCGCTGTATAACCTCTTAAAAGCCTGTCCTTTATGGGTGGAAGGATGGAGGACAGGCTTTAAAAAACAGCCCGTTGACTGCTCTGTTTCAGAGAGAGGCTACGGTGTGTGGATGGAGACCGACGCTTATGAAATGGCAGAGAGGAAGCAGTGTGTTAGAGGGGGGGGAAGAGGCCAGGCCAGTCACTCACTATCGGGGCAGATCTGTGAATTGTCAGCACTTTCCCCACACACACACACACACAGCTCTGCTGATCCCAGAGTCACAGCACCTCTCGCTTTTCAACCCACTGAAAATCCACTTCCTTTTTAGAAACAAAGTAATGTTGACCCAGTTCAGAGAGAAGCAGAAGCTCACCACCCATTAAACTGCAATGGAAGGGTTCTGGAGATGTGAGCATATGATGCATGATGATCGAGCGCTGGGCCTGCACTTGTAGGGCAGTGGACCATGGGTCTGTTAACAGCCACTTTGGAAGCGATTGACACTGAAACTCTTACCGGAAAGTCAGAGTGCATTTCTGTGAACTCTTTGAAGGACGCTAATATAAACTCTGAAATGTTTTGATCTGCTCCACATACTGCTGACATGCCAATAACTGCAGATTGTATTGCTGCCAATTACTCTAAATGTTTTTTTAGGTCAGATACATATGGAGTTCTGTACTGTTGGATACTGGCACTGGTGCACAAGGGATTTAGATCAACAGAGAACAATATCCCACTGAAACAATGACATTGTGTTAATGTGAATGGGAAGCATCCCTATAAAAATTCTATCCTGACTGAGAATCTTCTAAATTACACTCACTGCTAGCACATGTGCGGTATGTTACATTTTTACCAGTACTTTAAACCTGTTTTAGTTTACTATGTGTGCAGTAACAGTAACTATACAGCACACTATTTTGAAACCATAAGCAATGTAATAAAGTGTGAAAGAAACCCCGGGTGTTGTTTCTTTGTTTTTTATTCAAATTGACCTCCTCTCTACTCTCTTTGCAGGTCTATGAACAGGATGACTTGAGCGAACAGATGGCCAGCCTGGAGGGACTGATGAAGCAGCTAAATGCCATCACCGGCTCGGCCTTTTAACGGCTCCGCAGCCACCACTGATGCCAGCAGGTTCACCTGGGCAGACAGACCACATTGCAGTAGTACAGAACAAAATGAGCATGGAGAAAGGCGATAAGGGACCTAACCGATTCAACTGAATCACTCTGCCCTTCACTTTGCTTGTGCTGCCGTCCAGTTCATCCGGGAAAAAAGGAGTGAGACGTACAAGGGAACTGAACAAATGACTGCTAAAGCATTTCCTTGTTGAGTCGCCATCTTGTTTTTTCCCTTCAGACTTCACTTTATTTTTTTATGTAAATCTATGGCTGTTCAGCTTTTTTTTCACATGATGTATACTGGTGTGATGCCACTCTGCCCCCAGACTACCCAAACCCATAATATCCCACCTACAGAGACCCAGTCTGACTTTATCGTTGTTTGAGAGTCCTCAGCCTGTCTGGACTCAATTGTTGTTTCTGTTTCTGAGCGCCCAACGCGACTCATGTCCCAAACTCTGGTACACAAACCTGCTGCTCAGCTTGTACAGACATTCCCCTTCTCCCGTTTATGACACACTCATGTGCATTTTATCGACAACTCAGTGAGACCAACTTTAGAGCAACCATGTGAAGGCCATTCAGTGCTTTCCCTCTGGACCAATCTGTTCATTTTTCTCCTGTTGATACACACACTCTGCAGTGTCTCCCACTACATGGTCTGTGGCAATTCTGTTCTAGAGGCTCCAGTTGTTTAATTTTTTTTAATTTGACAGAATCATTCCAGCGCAGGTAAATTAGAGCGTTTAAGTTATAAACATTGGACCATGTTTTCTGGGTGGATGACCTTCATCCATTCAGTAGTGAAAGGTTTTTGTAACAGGGAAATGCAGAGCTCTCAGTGGAAAGAGTCATTTTGATATTAAAATGAGAAAAGAAAAAAACAATGCATATTCCATATAGTACCTATATTTTTACATCAGCCATTCAGTTAAAGCAGCATAGATATTTTTAAACCAGTTCTTATCCCTCTTCTGGCTTGTTTTACGTTACAGGGCAGGACGCTTGCTATGCATCACCAAGACTACATAACCTTAAGCCTTTAAATAAAAGCAAGGCAGGAAAAACATGCACACAGATGTACATTATAGAGATTAATTAATCATCAGTCACCATAGAAATAGCACCTCTGTGCTCCCTGGCTAATTCTGTATCCTGTCTTGCTGTGTTCTCTCTTAATTTGCCCTTTAATTTGTCTTTACATGTTTTTCCTCAGGAGACAGACATCTCTCTAGGTGAAGCTAACAGTAATCTTGTGTATTTAAGTGTGTGTGTGTGTGTGTGTGTGTGTGTGTGTGTGTGTGTGTGTGTGTGTGTGAGGGTGAGCAAGAGAGAGTGAGAGCAAAGGTCTGGTTTTAAACGCTATGATTCCACATGTCAGGCAAGGCTAGAAAATAAGGCATGACGAGAAGGATGCCTGTCACCGCCCATGTGAATACTTGTTTAAAGATGTCATCACATCATCTTAATATGCCCCTAAACACTATCAAAGGTAGTCTTATGAAATTTTCTCTCTTCGTTTGCCCTGAAAAGCAAGTTATGTTGGTATGAGTTGAGACAAAGAGAACATTTATGTGCCTAATTTTATATTTCTCTTTTTTTTTTAGTTTTGAATGTTTTTTTTTTTTCCTTTGGTCACTTTATCTAAAAATGGAAACCTGTGAAAATCACTTGCCTAGCCCTTGAAAAAAAAATGCCAAGACACAGAGGCGCATCTTCTCTAGAAGATGATCAGGCTCAGCCCTATATTTTTCTTGTATGCTGTAAATGTGTATCATACCATTGAAAAGGGATCACTGTAGCAAGACATGGAGAGATGTGCTTTTTTACTGTACAGATCCATAGAGCAATTGAGGAGGAAATTGCTAGTTAACACGTTGACCACAGGGGAGGGGCTTGTGTAGGGTTGGGAGGGCAGGTACTTTTTTAATATTAAATTTAATATATTGTTTAGTGTTCCTTTTTCAATTATTGATGATGAGAAAAAAAATATTTCTGAAGGTTTAGTTTAGTATAGTAAAATAAATTAACAAATCGGAAAAACCGCAATGCGAGAGTGCCCATTGAAGTCTGACCTCAAGGTCTGTAAGGGGCGTACTCACTCTGAAGGCCCTTTACAAACATTTAAAGCGACATAATCTGACTATTCGATTGTGTCGTACTGCATTCAGTCTTAAATGGCAAACATGTCACCCCTGAGCCTTTGATGATGTGCTTGAGTCTTGGATGGAGCAATCGGTGAGTGCTGACGGTTGAAAGGTTGAGTGTCTGCAGTTGTCACGTCGACAGACAGCACTCTTTAGTACAATTACACCAAACTGTCTGCAGCACTTACTTGTTTGACTGAACTGTATTAAACCAGACTTGTGTTTTCTGTCTGGAAAACTGTCCCATCGTTCATTGTGGCCATAAAAGGCGGCTGCCGTGACCTTTGGTCTTGTGTGTGATGCGCCATGGCTGAAATCTGAAACCACGGTTTCCTCAAGGTGACTTTGAACCCCCCTTTGATGCCGCATTGCATCTAATGGTCTTTTCGGCTGTATGAACTGAGTATCCTCCAGTGTACAAATATTTATTATGGATTATGTGTGTCAGGGGTCTCTGGTTTTATCTATTAAGCAGACATTGTTAAGAGAGCTGGTGGTCGACTCGCCAGCCCCGACTTTCAAGGTGAACGTCCAGTGACTAGTCAGGCGGACTGAAACTATTCAAAAGAGACCTTATTGTATGTACTTTTTAACTCACCTTTAAAATCGTCCAATTTTAGCATCGGTAACCAAATTAGAGTAGTTCTTGCAATATTCAAGTGTACATTTTGTTCCATTTGAACAAGGGGAAGGTGCTGCGTTCCTTATGTGAGAAGCGTGCGACCCCTGGCTGTTTCTACCCACGTTGTATACAATTGCTGGTTTTGTAATGCACTGTAGAGCAGTCCAATGTTCCTTTTTTATAGAAATGTTATTTCAATTGTGCATTCTTTTTGTTTGATAAATAAACAACTTTTTGATATTAAAACATACAATTGCATAATTTTTTTCCACATGCTACATTTTAAAAAGTGTCATGACACTAACACAGACTGGGATTGAAACGCAGATAAGATAAGTATTATTATAAAATGAAAAATCAATAAGGGAACAGGGACTAGAAACCAAAGGAAAGAGCAAGAGGCAGACGACGTACAGGTAAGTACTGTGGGGAATCACAGAGATGAAGGGGTTAACAGATATAGAAAGAAAAACATACATAAAACATGGAACCAGGTATAGGACACAGACTCAGGTATGACAGCAGGGGGAGGAAAATGACGTAGACAAACGGGGAAAGACAGACCTGACAGGAGGAGGCTGACACGAACACGCTGACTGGGAATGGGATCACAGTCAAGCAGCAAGACTCAGACGAGGACTCGTACGCAGACTAGGACGTTAAGCAGGACGGGCACAGGTACAAAAAGCAGGCATGGGACGATGACACAGGAAGTTTTTTATAATGAGTGGAACAGGGGCTGTGAATGAGATGTGGGCGTAGCTTGGAATTGGTAGGCAGGACAATGGGCTGGAACAGGTGACTGAGTCATTGGAGCCAATATGACAAGAAGATTTGGTTGTGTCGTTACACAGTTATCATATTTATTAAGTTATTATATTTAATTTCACTGACTACAAATTGAACAACACAACCAGACGTTTTGTGCTTTAAATAATCCACACACTGCTCCCCGGATGCCTTCCATGGCTGCCCACTGCTCACTAAGGATGATGGGTTAAATGCAGAGGACACATTTCCTTGTGTGCACCGTGTGCTGTGCTTGCCACCTGTTTGAAAGGTTTTGTAATACTAGAAGTAACAACACAGGTAACTTCCCCAAGTGAAACTTGTTAATAAATGAATTAACTAATGAGAATTGAGAAGACGTCTAGCTTGAGATAAAAAAAGACGTTAAGCGATCAGTTGATTATTTAGGTTATGAGAGTGCAGCCGAATACAAGCAAACCGAGCACTAAACTAAAGAATGACTGAAGATCGGTATTGGGACTCCTGCCTATGCACACACATGAACTTTAATGACATTCTTAATCTATAGTCCTTATCATGGAGCTCTGCTGCCTCTTGCTGCTATAACAGTTTCAACTGTTCTGGGAAGGCTGCGGAGGTTAAGGAGTGTGTTTAAAGGGAGTTTTTGACCATTCTTCCTAAACAGAATGATTCTAATTGATCTAAAATGTGCAGCAAATGTCTCAAAAGCCTTTATTCATTTCACAGCCTTAGTTGAGATCGTTAAGGTCCTTCACCCTCTCTTTACCTGTAAAAGAGACGTCCTTACAGGGCGACTCATATGAATGTTTTCTAAGACTGAGATGGGCTTTTCACCTTAAAGGCGCCCATATCACATATTGCACTGAGACAGAGTGTGCTCGTTGCCTAGGCGACCAGCGCTCGGGGTTGAATGGGAAAGTCACAGAGCCTTGGCACAAATGTGGCCTGCAGTGTAATGGCATTCAAAGACCTGACCCGCTCCGCTCAGGGGGGAGGTGGCGGAGGTGAAGAGCAGCAGCATCTTTTCTGTGTCTGGCAGATGATGAATGCTGATGAAGAAATTCATTGTCTGGTTTAATTCACTTGTATGTAGACAAGGAAGATGGCCGAAAGGGAAGTACGAGGGGCTTTCACTTGGTCCTCTTGGAAATGTGGCATTAAAAGGACATAATTACAGTTTTGGCTCCGCCTGGTATAATTTCCTAGTAAAGTGTACACGAATAGCAGCCAGAAAAAAAACAAAAACAAATCACTCAACTAACACCTCACTAGTGATTAAACTTTAATGATGAGATTTTAATCGACTCCAAAAATGAATTCTCATGCGGTGTCAGGAGGACCCCTGCTCTTGTTGGTGTGACAGTGACGTGTCGGCTGAATTATAAACCCGTTCAGACGGACCCCTCTGTGGAAGCGTAGCTGTGCTGTGAAGGCATATGTCTAACCAACTGGGGTGATTAATGGAAGCTCAGAGCGGCATATGCTGTGACAGACGCTTCACCGGTGGGGACTGGGAGGTTCTCTGCTAATAAAACCGCCTCCTGTTTTTTCTCTCATCTTGCACCTCGCTCCCCCACAGGTAGTAAAGACCGTTCCAAAAGCAGCCGCGGAGTGCCCACTTTAGCAGGGAGGCGCAGGCAGGCTGACCGCCTGCAGATTACGGGATCTGCTGCATCCCAGTCGGTGGGCTCGGGTTATTACTGCGTTCGCGGAATAAACATCTGCTGATCGGCATCGCTCTACTGCATTATGCTTACTCTCAATCCTTACTCTCAAGTCTTCTTCTTGCACAGCGAAGTGATACCAATGGCAGTAGTTCACTTTCAATAAGACGTGTCTTAGAAATGTTTAAAACGTTTGGTGCTTTAGGGCCTGAACTTTGAAACTGGAACTGTTAGAGGGTTTTGATTTTGCAGTGTGGTAGCCTAGTGGGTAACACACTGACCTATGAACCAGAAGACCCAGTTTCGAATCCCACTTACTACCATTGTGTCCCTGAGCAAGACACTTAACCCTAAGTTGCTCCAGGGAGACTGTCCCTGTAACTACTGATTGTAAGTCGCTCTGGGCATCTGATAAATGCTGTAAATGTAAATGATATGATTGACAGCACTGTGTTCATTTGTTGTCTCCCATTCAGTCCTGGCAGTCAGTATTGCCACTCTTCAGTCCATGCTAACATCAGAAGTGTCATACATACAAGGCTTTGCATACTCTCCTCAGACTGTTTCCTCGGGGTTCCTTCTTCCTGCCATCCAAAGTGCCAACTCTAACTGACCATTGTCCGCTGGTATGGATGTATGTGTGTGTGCGCCCTGTGCTGGGCCAGCAACTCTGATTAGAAATAAGCAATTATGGAAAGTGAGTGAGTCGTACAACCCTGTTGGTGCCTTTTCTCTAAAAATATGAGAAATCGAATCACGCACAAGCATTTCATTTTTCCCAAATCTAACTTCCTTGGCTGCCTTCCGTCTCAATGGCAGCTTTCTGGTACCACTTTTAAAGCTCCTATAGCCTGAAATCAGATGGCAGATTACAGACTTGATAGAGATGGATTGTGCCAATCTTCAGCACAATACCTTGCATATAGGAGGGTGGTTCATTTTTCTTATGTTCTATGAAGCCCTTATTTAGTATTTTGGCATATAATTGGCTGGTGGACATAACTGAATCCTGTTGTCAGTCATTCTTTCAAGTCTCCTTCACTTTGCTGTGATCTCATATAAGTGCCTTAGCTTTTCTTTGTATAAAAGACTTGAATAGAGCATATCAACTTTGATAATCTGCTTCTACAATTGTTTAAAAAGTAGAGAAATGCAGAAAAGTACATTATTTAAAAAAACGGAAGCAGGTAGCCTAGTATGTTTGATCAATAAAAGCTATAAAATTGTCTGGCCTTGCAAAGTTCAACATTGTTTGTAATCTAGTCGATCAATGTAAAATTTTAACGGGAGTGAAGGTAACTGTTTAAGGTGTCACTTGAAAATGATTTGCCTTGGAAGCTGTCATTTGTCTCTTTTATTATATATGTCAAAACAGATAAATCATTAATCAAGAACAGGATTTAATAATTCACTGTCCGGGTCAGATGAACAGAGCTTTTTTTGATATTCAGTAGCTCTGCAAGCGTTGCAATCTTTAGTAAATCCTCTCACAAGGTCACATGGGGCATTTTTAGATAAACATATTTGAATAATTGCATGGAGGGGAGGTGTCTACGGTAGTTTGAAGTCCGGTGCCATTAGTTTCCGTTCATGCAGGTTTCATCTCCATCTTCTATCCCGCTGTCAAATTACTATAATCTTCCATAATGGCAACACACCATGCTCAAATCAACTTACTAATTTGGCACAGTTTGTTTAAGAACCTGAGCCTGAGTGACAGACAGAAAATTGGGTGGCAAGTGAGAGTTGCATGACGAGCCGAAGACCCTTGACGTTTCTGCCGGAGCCGATTCTCAGTGTTCCTGGTGAGCACTCTGCACATCACACTCACACTCTTTAGCGAGTGTTACAATAAGTCTGTCTGAGCCGCAGTTTTGACCACATTAAAAACAGACATTATCTGGATCTCCCTAAATGTACACAAATACACAAAAGTGGGCCATTTTCCAAAAGCACGCGGAAGCGAGAAGGTGCAACAATCCAAGGCCCTTAGATAACCAGCGTGAGATTCACATCAATGGTGGGGATTAGAGGGACCGGCTCAGCAGTACACACACACACACACACAGCTGCTGTTTGAAAAACACACTTAAATTCATGGTTAGTATGGTTGCATTTACTAATCTTGAATATCATCCAATTTATTCGTGTTCACATTTCATTTTGATTAATAATTGGGGAAGATTAATAATATTTTTATTGCATCCAGGCTACTTTCACTAGATTTCATATTCATGTGTTAGACATGAATGCAAATGTTTTAAAAAAGTTGAAAAATTGAACCAAGTAATTATGTAAGTCAGTCTGGAAAAGCCAGTTCAAATAATGTCTAGTACATTTATATCTAAAAATGGAATAAAACCAAAAGCATAAGGCGCACACACACAGCACCCTGGACAGCCTCTCTTCACCTCCTCCCCGGGCGCTCATACTGCCGGAACAGATACACCCCGAAAAAACAATAATTTGTCTAAAGATTAATATTTAATGTTTTAGTCTATGCTCACACCACAAGATGTAAAAATTTGTGAGTTGCGTGCCATCTTGCCGCCAGAGGCACGAGCGAAATTTTTCATCCTGCAAAAGGCAAAATGGGCTGTCACCCAGTTTGGCTTTATCGAAAAACCTCCACAAACACACACAACCTTGATCTTCTGAAAACAGGTGGAAATTGTCAGGAATCAGTGATGACGTAATTACAAGGGGTCAAAGGTTCAACAGGGTGGGGCCAGACACCAAGGTCATCTGGCTGGAGTCCTCAGCAGCTGTGGCCATGACATAGTGTACTGACACCTCAGTCTGAACAGCACTAAAACCTCTGCACTGGCAGGAAAAGCCACAGTCGATGCCACAATGTGTTCCGCTTATGCATCATGAATGTGCATTTGTCACAGCAGTGGTCTATAAACATGATAGGAAGGCGGCGTAAGTGAATTTATCCATGCCTTTTTGCGCAGGTTGTGGATTTCTGCATTTGTCACGGTCACAGCGATGCATGAGTGACTTCCTGTGCCACGGTAAAAGGTCACACAGAAGAACAGAGCACCTGTGTTAATGCATGATCTGGAACTGCTGACCTACATAGAGTGGTGGCGGGATGTAATGGTGCCCCATGGAGAGCACTGGCGGGGGGTGTCCGGTCTGTTGGCAGCCGGCATCAGGCAAATTTTCATCACCCTCTGTCTGCCACACACTATAATGCCCCTAGAGAACCAGCATGAGGTTCACATCAGCGGTGGGCATTAGACAGAGCAGCTCAGCAGTACATGCTCACACATACACATACACATAGACACTTTTATTAATATTTATATAAGCTAGTAGTGGCCTAGCAGGTAAGGAAGCAGACCTGTAATCCTGAACCGCCAAAATGCCTCTGAGTTGCCACTGTGCAAAGTACCGTCCCCACACACTGCTCCCCGGGTGCCTGTCATGGCTGCCCACTGCTCACCAAGGGTGATGGTTAAAAGCAGAGGACACATTTCATTGTGTGCACCATGTGCTGTGCTTCACTTTAAATCTGCTAAATTTGCACGTCAGATAGAGAAACATAGATGCCAGTTTACTACTGATGGGCAGAAAACACCTACTGACCTGAGAAAAGTTTTAACCCATCACGTTTGGTGAACAGTGGGCAGCCATGACAGACGCCCGGTGAGCAGTGTGTAGGGATGGTGCTTTGCTCAGTAGCACCTGGGCGGTTCGGGATTCAAACCGACAACCTTCCGATTATGGGTCTGTTTCATTACCTGCTAGGCAACCATTGCCACTGGCCAGTCTCCACAACATACATTTACCTTTAAGGCATTTGGCAGACGCCCTTATCCAGAGCGACTTACAATGTGCTTCCATGTTACCATCAATGCAGTGATCAATTATGGTTCACTAGGACCCCCAAATATGAATCCAATCTTTTTATTCACTATGTTGTAGTTTCTATAAGTCAGACAATAAGAAGGTTACAATTTCATTTAAATATTCTCTAAAGAGGAAGGTGTTGAGCTGCCGTTTGAAAATACTCTGAAATACTTTGAAATACCTCAAGGGGAAGTTCATTCCACCACCGAGGGGCCAAGAAAGAGAAGAGTCTAGATGATGGGGGGACCAGGCTCGGAGAATACGAGGTGCAGTGCGAGGTGTAATAAGGGCTCTGAGGTTGCACATTGAAACAGTGACTTCTCCAAAAGGAATTGTGTATTGCTGTTTGAGTCATTTTCCTCTGTGATTTGTTAAAAAAAAAATGTTCATTGACACTTAAATCAGTAATACTGCTCTATGCACAGCCTCTCTGTAGGTAGAGAGACATGATGACAATAATACAGTTTCTACTGAAAATATTTAGTCGAAAGAAATTTAAATAAATTATTGAATTTGCATTGGACTGCTTCAAGATGATTTTAGGAGCTGTCATTTTAAATTCTGTACATTGCATATACATTTGTGTTGTATTGTGTGAATGCAATGTGCTTAGTACCGCTAAAAAGCCAGGATTGTTGTTTCATCTTCTTAAAGCCAATGTATTGTGGTATGTGTGATGCCAGAGTGCTGGTCTCCTTGACTCCCACCCCTGGTGTGTGTTGTACTGTTGTGCCCAAGTTGCACCAGTGTTCTGCCAGGATGCTGTATTTGCATGTGATGTGTTTTCCTCCCCCATCTCTGTTGCAGCCCAGCTGCGTTTTAGCGTTTTTATTGCTCTGATGAGCCCAGGTAAAGCAGCAGAGCACCAGTTTGATCATTCGGCATTTAAAGGCGGACATTAATTATGGGTAAATGTTCCCGCGGGGCCCCGGCTTCCTGGTTCACACCGCCCCGGGGAGAGTGTCAGCAAGCGGCATTTAACCAATTGGGCAGCCTAATTCAATCAGTGTTATTACCATGACTTTTGCCTCTCTTGACTTTTCACTTCATCTCAGCGTTATTGGTCACTGTGAGCAATAGGAGGCCCGTGAGACTGTGCACAATCGGTCGTAAACAGGCACGGCCATGCACCCACACCGCCAGGCTCCTGCAGAACCGGCCCGTCATTTGTATGCTAATGCCCAGCTCCTTTCAGTGGATATTACTTGCTAATGCAAGTAGCCATGCTGGGTTATGACCCTTGAATAGAAAAAGGTCACATTATTGCCGGAACACTCAGGCAGAAAAATTATGCGCTCATTTCCTCCAAAAAGGCCTTTGGTCAATGATATTTAAATGCGCTAGAGTTTCAAGACTAGTGGGAATGGCTCAAGAGACAATAAAATCGTGCAGCTTGAAAGCAATGAGGATGTGTAAGCATGCAATTTTTTTTTGCCAAATTAGACCTTTTAAGCAGAGTTGCACTCTCACCACCACACTGACCCTTGAATGCTCTGTGCAGCATTAATATACAGTATAGGGTCTATATTATTCAGGATGTCCCTGTCAAATTACCCAACTAGAAATCCAGGACGAGTGATAAGAACTGGAGATCTTGGACCGTCTACACTATCAGTCCATGCAAAACCAGGCTCCTGACATTACTGTCAGTCACTCTGGCTGAGTGGGAGCCAGGTCTAGGATGAATATAGTCAGTACTCAGTCACGGAGGAAATAAAGGGATTGATTTTTAGCACACAGGGCTAATGAGGCCCTGGGCCAGTGAGTGGGGGGCTCAACAGGCCCTTTCTTCTCACGGCTGTTTCTCTAGAGAAGGAGAGAAAGGAGAAGAAGTTAGTCTCGAATGCCACAAATCTCCCCTGTGAAGGCTGTGGAATGGAATGCATTCATTATTGGCATCATGGCTGAATGGAAATGATGAAATGATAGTAGGAGTTTGTGGCTGGGGGTGGAGAGGCATGGTGAAGGGAGAGGGGGTTCAGATGGTTGGTGGTTGGTAAGCAAGAGATAACTCAGATTAACACAGATAACTCAGATAACACAGATTAATTGTTCTGTATCTTGCAGACTCAGCCTGAGGCAATGAATGAGGCAATGAAT